>NW_027172070.1:0-7500 GCF_036898095.1 Palaemon carinicauda | reverse complement strand
AAAAAGAAAAGAAAGATATAGTCTGTAATAGGCTGAAAAGAGGGAATTGCAAATTTTGGCGAAAGATGCTACTACAAGCATCCAAAGATATGCCATAATTATGAAATATATGGTAAATGTGAGTATTTAGACGGATATGGAGACGAATGCAGAGATCTCCATCCAAAAATATGCAAAACCCTAAAAGAAAGGAAAAGGATGCAGTTTCAACAAAAAATGTCGATATATGCATCCTGCAACTATGAGAGTAAGAAAACTCAGCAAACTGATAAGAAAAACAAAAATGAAACAAAAAAAGAAACAAAAAAGCAGGCCGCGTATATACCGCACTATGCACCAAAAAAGGCCTTTCAACCTAAATCTCCACAAATAGAGCCCAACTACAAAGAATGCATATATAATGCCAGGCTTGGTGCAGATATGGGATAATTGCAGGTTTCCGAGAAATGAAGAAAAGAACATCATATCAGAACAGGAAGGAAGCATGGGAGAATCCATATTATTACCAATATTAAATAATGGAAATGAAACACAAACCATAATAGTGATGAATGCACAGGGTTTAGTCACGAGTAACTCTAAAAGGAAAATAGAGTTCCTAGAAGAACTAACCCAAATTGAAAAAATAGATATATTAAATATAAGTGAAACATGGTATTCCCAAGAGACTGGCAGTGATGACCAGATAAAGGGTTTCCAAACTTATAGATCAGACAGAAAAAATAGGAATCAAGGGGAACCGCAATATATGGAAGAGACATAAATCAAGGAAAAGTCTGTGAAAAATACAGTAACACAGAATGTGAATTGATTGTGGTAGAATTTGAATTTGAAAAACTAGTGAATATTGTAGTTTACAGACCCCCAAATACTAAGGAGTTTGACATAATAATAGAAAAAATAGATGATATATGTAGAAACCATAAAGACTGGAATATACTCCTATCCGGAGATTTTAACTTTCCTTTCGTGGATTGGAAAGAACGGATAGAAGAAAGTGGTTGTATGTATACATATAAAAAAGAGAGTAATAGTAGCGCAGAAGATAAGAGGCAATTTGAAAAGCTTCAAGATATGCTATTAGAACATGATATGCAACAAATAAACCACATTCCAACAAGAAAGGAAAATGTCCTAGATCTAGTATTTGTGAATGAGGTGAATTATGTTAAAGAAATAATAGTGTATAACACGGGAATTTCAGACCACAATGTCATAGAATTGATAGTTCATTCCAAAGCAAGTGATCACAGAATTAATAAAAGCACAAAACTTTGGGAAGGATATGGAAAATATAACTTTTACATTAAGAATATAAAATGGTCAGAAATAATGAAGAACTGAATAAAGAATGGAAAAATGTATTTATAAGTGATAATATACTGGTAAATACGGACATACTGTACAAAATACTGGAGAAAATTGTTGAAAAATATGTACCGAAAAAAACAATAAACAAAAGACGTGCATACCAAGAGACAGAAGGATCTTATTTCAGAAAATTAGAAAGTGGAAGAAAAATCTTGCAAAAGAAAAAAATGTGTGGAAAATGAGGGAAATAAAATGTAAGATAGAAATGCAGAACAAAAGATTATACAGTCGAAAGAAAATGAAAAAAGGGACTTAGAAGAAAGGACACTTCAAAATATAAAAAGAAACCCCAAAGTACTTTACTCCTAAGCAAAAAAGATGAATAAAAGGAGAATAGAAATAGGCCCTCTAAGAATTGAAGGATGGCTAACGAAGGAAAAAAAAGGAAATGTGCAACATATTAGCAGAAAAATATAAGAGTGAGTTCACGCCAAGAATTGCGAATGAGAATAATGAAACAGAAATGAGAGAAGAAAATGTCGAATATCTAACGGATATAGATATTAATGAAGCAGATATTGTCACGGCTATAAACGAAATTAAAAATGGATCGGCAGCCGGACCAGATGGAGTTCCAGCGATTTTGTTAAAAAAAACTGCAAACACTATCGCGAAGCCGCTGCAATACTTCTAAGACAGAGTGTAGATATGAGCGAGATATATGTTAAACATAAATTAGCTTATATAACCCCTATCTTCAAAAGTGGATCAAGAGTAGAGGCAAGCAATTATAGACCTGTTAGTCTAACATCACATATTATGAAAGTGTATGAGAGGGTAATAAAAAAGAAAATAATGAACCATTTGGTCAAAAATAATTTGTTTAATATGGGTCAACACGGTTTCGTACCTGGAAAAAGTACACAGACCCAACTGATAGCACACTATGAAAACATATACAATAATATGATAAATGAAAAAGACACAGATGTGATCTATCTAGATTTTGCAAAAGCCTTTGACAAGGTAGACCATAACATATTGGAGAAAAAAATGAGAAAGCATAATATTGTGGGAAAGATAGGAAAATGGGTAAAAGAATTCCTGCAAAACAGAAAACAGATAGTGGTTGCAAATGACGAGAAATCAGATGAAGCCCAGGTAATATCTGGTGTGCCCCAAGGTACGGTATTAGCTGCACTGCTATTTGTTATTATGATCTCAGACATAGACTGTGATGTTGAAAACTCCGTAGTGAGAAGTTTCGCCGATGACACAAGAATAAGTAGAGAAATTACTTGTGATGAAGATAGGAACTCACTACAAAGAGATCTAAACAAAATATATGAAAGGCGGAGATAAATAGGATGGTATTTAACTCCGATAAATTCGAATCAATAAATTATGGAAACAGAGAAGGAATGGTGTATGCATACAAGGGACCTAATAATGAGACAATCACCAATTAAAGACCTTGGTGTAATTTTAAATAGGAATATGTTATGCAACGACCAAATAGCAACACTGTTGGCTAAATGTAAAACAAAAATGGGAATGTTATTCAGACACTTTAAAACAAGAAAAGCTGAACACATGATTATGCTTTACAAAACTTATGTGCGTAGTACACTCGAGTACTGCAATGTGATATGGTACCCACACTACCAAAAGGATATTGCGCAAATAGAGAGTGTACAAAGGTCCTATACTGCTAGAATAGAAGAAGTTAAGGACCTTGACTACTGGGAAAGACTGCAATTTTTTAAAACTATACAGTCTAGAAAGGAGAAGAGAACGCTACATGATAATACAAGCATGGAAGCAAATAGAAGGAATTACTGAAAACATCATGGAGCTTAAAATATCAGAAAGAGCAAACCGAGGTAGATTAATAGTGCCAAAAAGCATTCCAGGTAAACTGAGAAAGGCGCACAGGACATTAATCCACTACGCACCAGCATCGATAATGCAGCGACTATTTAATGTGCTGCCAGCTCATCTAAGAAACATATCAGGAGTGAGCGTAGATGTGTTTAAGAATCAGCTCGATAAATACCTAAGATGCATCCCAGACCATCCAAGACTGGAAGATGCAAAATACACCGGAAGATGCATTAGCAACTCTCTGGTGGATATACGAGGTGCCTCACACTGAGGGACCTGGGGGAACCCAAACAAAAAATAAGGCAATAAGGCTCTCTCTCTCTCTCTCTCTCTCTCTCTCTCTCCAGTTGTTGCTGCTGGTGACAACCTACGTATTTCTGTGTTTGGTTTAGCCTTAGGTTACTCTCTCTCTCTCTCTCTCCTCTCTCTCTCTCTCTCTCTCTCCAATTGTTGCAGCTGGTGACACCGAATGCATTCCTGTTTTTGGGTTAGTATAGGTTACCCCCTCTCTCTCTCTCTCTCTCTCCCTCTCTCTCTCTCTCTCTCTCTCTCTCTCTCTCTCTCCAACTGTTGCAACTGGTGACACCCTGCGTAATCCTTTTTTTTTGGGTAGTATTAGGTTATTTTTCTCTCTCTCTCTCTCTCTCTCTCTCTCTCTCTCTCTCCCCAATTGTTGCAGCTTGTGACAACCTACATATTCTTGTTTTTGTTATATTATTAGGTTATTCTCTCTCTCTCTCTCCAATTGTTGAAGATGGTGATAACCTATATATTCCATTTTTGAGTTAGTATTAAGTAATTTCTCTCTCTCTCTCTCTCTCTCTCTCTCTCTCTCTCTCTCCAATTGTTGAAGCTGGTGAAAACCTATTGTTACGATCCTCGTAGGGATCGAACCAGGTTATTTTGAATTGATTAATGAAATTAGGATTTTTCGACCACAATAAACAATTAAACAAAAGGAAATATAGAAAGAAAACTCGCAAAAGAAAACATAATTTTATTTACTAGTCAAAGGTCAAAGTTTCTTGATTGAGTACTTAGGAAGCTCTGAACTAAACAAAGAAAATCATTTGATTAAATTACACTCCAGCAAATAGGGGAACAGTCAAGATAGTAGATAAATAATACAAAAAAAAAAAAAAAATACTACTCTTCACAGCAGCTCTCTACGGTTGACAGGAACGTAGATATTTCTGGTCCAGGCGCTTCGTGGTCGGTAATGAGGGCAGGGGTCAATTCGTTCCGACATCTCGGACAAGGCTGGTTACGTCTGTATTCTGGTCCTTACGTCTTCTCTCCTTCCCTGTGCTTGTTCTCCCTCTCTCTCTCTCTCTCGTTCTATCCATCGTACTCTCGTACTATCTGCCTTACTCTCTCTTCTCTCGTTCGTACTCTTGTTCTGTCTTTCGTACTCCGCTTCTCTCGTTCTCGTTAAAGTTTATATATCTCTGTATGGGAGGGGTTAACTATGGACAATTCCATATAAGGAAATATTCTACTTTCTTCATCCTTATTGGTTTTCCTTAAAACCACGCTTCTGATAACATCTGGACGAACGCTCAGCTGGTGTAATCAAGATCCATATCGCGCTACAATTGAAGCGAGGCATGTGTTTACCTTCGGTTAATGTATATTCTTCGTCGACAACACTGCTCTTCTTGTCCTATGGGTCCTTTCATAACGTTGGCTCCTTGGTTTGCTACAGACAGAGGATCGTTATGCCCAAAGACCGCTGACCTAGGCACCTCTAATAAATTTCTTGATCTCCATCAGCAACGGTGACAGTTTCCAGTAAACACTAGCGGGACCTCCTCTCTCTCTGTTTCTCAAGAGTAGAAAATTCACATGTCTTAACATTCTTTTCTATATTATTTTATCTACCCATGACACCTATATATTTCCTGTTTTGAGTTAGTATTAAGTAATTCTCTCTCTCTCTCTCTCTCTCTCTCTCTCTCTCTCTCTTTCAATTTTTCATCTGGTGACAACCTACCAATTCTTATTTTTAGGTTAGTAATGCAGCTGGTGACAACCTACGTATTCCTATTTTGGGGTTAGTATTAGGTTATATTCTCTCTATCTCTCTCTCTCTCTCTCTCCTCTCTCTCTCTCTCTCCTCAACTGTTGCACCTGGGGACAACCTACATATCTCCGTGTTTGATTTAGTATTAGGTTATTCTCTCTCTCTCTCTCTCTCTCTCTCTCTCCAGTTGTTATTGCTGGTTACAACCTACGTATTTCTGTGTTTGTTTAGCCTTAGGCTCTCTCTCTCTCTCTCTCTCTCTCTCTCTCTCTCCAATTGTTGCAGCTGGTGACACCGAATGCATTCCTGTTTTTGGGTTAGTATTATGTCCCCCCCCTCTCTCTCTCTCTCTCTCTCTCTCTCTTTCTTTCAATTTTTCATCTGGTGACAACCTACCAATTCTTATATTTGGGTTAGTATTGCAGCTGGTGACAACCTACGTATTCCTATTTTGGGGTTAGTATTAGGTTATTCTCTCTCTCTCTCTCTCTCTCTCTCTCTCTCTCTCTAACTGTTGCACCTGGGGACAACCTACATATCCCTGTGTTTGATTTAGTATTAGGTTATTCTCTCTCTCTCTCTCTCTCTCTCTCTCTCTCTCAAGTTGTTGCTGCCGTGACAACCTACGTATTTCTGTGTTTGGTTTAGCATTAAGTTATCTCTCTCTCTCTCTCTCTCTCTCTCTCTCTCTCTCTCTCAATTGTTGCAGCTGGTGACAACCTACATAATCCTGTTTTTAGCTTATGATTAGGTTATTCTCTCTCTCTCTCTCTCTCTCTCTCTCTCTCTCAATTGTTGCAGCTGGTGACAACCTATATTTCGGTTTTTAGGTTAGTATTAAGTTGTTCTCTCTCTCTCTCTCTCTCTCTCTCTCTCTCCTATTAATGCAGCTGGTAACAACTGAAGTATTTCTGTTTCTGTTTTTGGGGATGAAACACAAACCATAATAGTGATGAATGCACAGGGTTTAGTCATGAGTAACTTTAAAAGGAAAATAGAGTTCTTAGAAGAACTAACCCAAATTGAAAAAATAAAAATAGATATATTAAATATAAGTGAAACATGGTATCCCCAAGAGACTGGCAGTGATGACCAGATAAAGGGTTTCCAAACTTATAGATCAGACAGAAAAAATAGGAATCAAGGGGAACCGCAATATATGGAAGAGACATAAATCAAGAAAAGTCTATGAAAAATACAGCAACACAATGTGAATTGATTGCGGTAGAATTTGAATTTGAAAAACTAGTGAATATTGTAGTTTACAGACCCCCAAATACTAAGGAGTTTGACATAATGATAGAAAAAAATAGATGATATATGTAGAAACCATAAAGACTGGAATATACTCCTATCCGGAGATTTTAACTTTCCTTTCGTGGATTGGAAAGAACGGATAGAAGAAAGTGGTTGTATGTATACATATAAAAAAAGAGAGTAATAGTAGCGCAGAAGATAAGAGGCAATTTGAAAAGCTTCAAGATATGCTAGTAGAACATGATATGCAACAAATAAACCACTTTCCAACAAGAAAGGAAAATGTCCTAGATCTAGTATTTGTGAATGAGGTGAATTATGTTAAAGAAATAATAGTGTATAGCACGGAATTTCAGACCACAATGTCATAGAATTGATAGTCCATTCCAAAGCAAGTGATCGCAGAATTAATAAGCGCACAAAACTTTGGGAAGGATATGGAAAATATAATTTTTACAGTAAGAATATAAAATGGTCGAAAATAAATGAACTGAATAAAGAATGGAAAAATGTTTTTGTAAGTGATAATATACAGGTAAATACGGCCATACTGTACAAAATACTGGAGAAAATTGTTGAAAAATATGTACCGAAAAAAACAATAAACAAAAGACGTGCATACTAAGAAACAGAAGGATCTAATTTCAGAAAATTAGAAAGTGGAAGAAAAATCTTGCAAAAGAAAAAAATGTGTGGAAAATGATGGAAATAAAATGTAAGATAGAAAATGCAGAACAAAAGATTATACAGTCGAAAGAAAATGAATAAATGGACTTAGAAGAAAGGACACTTCAAAATATAAAAAGAAACCCCAAAGTACTTTACTCCTATGCAAAAAAGATGAAAAAAGGGAGATTAGAAATAGGCCCTCTAAGATTGAAGGATGGCTAACGAAGGAAAAAAAGGAAATATGCAACATATTAGCAGAAAAATATAAGAGTGAGTTCACGCCAAGAATTGCGAATGAGAATAATGAAACAGAAATGAGAGAAGAAAATGTTGATTAATTAACGGATATAGATATT
>NW_027172069.1:75000-85000 GCF_036898095.1 Palaemon carinicauda | reverse complement strand
TAAAATATTTTAGGAAGAGTAACATGAGAATAAATATTTCCTATATAAACTATAAAAACCTTAACAATACAAGAGGAAGAGAAATCAGATAGAATAGCGTGGCCGAGTGTACCCTCAAGCAAGAGAACTCTAACCCAAGACAGTGGAAGACCATGGTACAGAGGCTATGGCACTACCCAAGACTAGAGAACAATGATTTGATTTTGGAGTGTCCTTCTCCAGAAGAGCTGCTTACCATAGCTAAAGAGTCTGCAACCAGATATCGCAAGATATAAGTTTTTTTTTTAGCTTTTCAGATACTCGAGAACTCAGTAATCCAATATAGTAAAATGCACCTCACTTCAAATATCTTTCGACTCTTCCAGGCAAAAGATGTTTTCCTCTGTGGGATATAGATTTGACCTATGTTCTTATACATTATTCCTTTCCTACCTGCCCACAAATCAAAATAAATATAATTATTTCACGAGAGACTAAATACTATAGGACGAGTTTAAGTTAGTGTTTTTGAACAGTTCAACTTCCTGGTAACCTATATAAAAAACGTTTAATTTCGATAACATTTCTATGAGAAGTCTGTTTTGAACAGTTTAACTTATTTAAAAAAAAACAATTAGATTTTATTAATTTTGATAATGTTTTTATAAGAGTCTGACGAGATACAATCAAGAAATTGGACTATATTTCCTTATTTTCTTTCCTCACTGGGCTACTTTCCCTATTGGAACCTTTGGGCTTATAGCATCATGATGAGTAGGTTAGGTTTTTCTAAATATAGATTTTTTTTAATTGATTGATATTAAATCAGTCTGAAAACAGACTAAGAGAATTAATTAATTTTTTTTGTTGTAGTTTGGAATAATTTTTATTTCTTGTTTCCTTTACAGAAACCATTGGCGTTTTTGAAGTCCCTGTGACATTGGTGAGTACAGCAATTTTTAGTCTGCTATATATATATATATATATATGTATATATATTATATATATATATATATATACAGATATATATATATATATGTGTGTGTGTGTGTGTGTAATCGTAGTTCTGACTTTTTAATCCCTATGCCCCTCTCTCTCTCTCTCTCTCTCTCTCTCTCTCTCTTTCTCTCTCTCTCTCTCTCAGCTTCCACACTACTTATCAGGATGCTGGAAAACTCAGAATCAATCAATCAATCAACATTGCATTGAAGATTACAATTATGGGTTGTTGCAAGGTAATTAAGAAATTCAGTGATAGATTGGCAAGGCACTAAATTCTTATCACTGTGGGGCCAGTCAGCCTTTCTCGTAGGCTTAAGCTTATTCCCAAAAGTCGCAGTAATATTTGTCATGTTTTTCAAATCCTTTCTCCGTTTTGTTTTTGATGGTCGCAAAATATATATATATATATATATATATATATTATATTTATTATTTATTTGTATATACAGTTAATGACACCCTCATTAGTTGTGTGACTTATATGTGCCACGTTCTCGCTAAATGAATCCCTCAATGTTGTCTTCCTTTAGTGCTGCAATTTTACCCTTTAGCTCCTCTCCTATCAATAAAATATCACCATTATTCAACTTCAGTCACACTGAATCTAGGAAAATGTACCTCACTTTAAATATCTTTGGACTCTTGCAGGCAAAAGATATTTTCCTCTGTGGGATAAAGATTTGACCTGTATCCTTATACATTATTGCTTTCCTACCTGCGCACAAATCAAAATAAATATAATTATTTCACGAGAGACTAATTACTTTAGGACAATTAAGTAATTTGACAATTTTAGCAGAGTTTAAGTTAGTGTTTTTGAACAGTTCAACTTCCAGGTTAAATTATATAAAAAGTTTAATTTCGATAACATTTCTCTTTTGAACAGTTTAACTTATGTAAAAAAAAAAAACAATTAGATTTTAATAATTTCGATAATATTTTTATAGAAGAGTCTGTCGATAGAAAATCTAGAAATGTGACTATATTCTCTCACGGTTTATTTATTTCCTTATTTCCTTTCCTCACTGGGCTACTTTCCCTGTTGAAGCCCTTGGGCTTGTAGCATCATGATGAGTTGGTTAGGTTATTTAAATATCGATTTTCTTGATATTAAAAACGTTGGAAGAGAAATTATTATTTTTTATTGTGGTTGAAAATAACTGAGAGAGAGAGAGAGAGAGAGAGAGAGAGAGAGAGAGAGAGAGATGCATACATACATACACAGTATACTGACTTCATAATGAATTCAATACATATTTTTTCATTAAGAATATATCGGACCAAATATCTTTAACAGAATCTCTCTCTCTCTCTCTCTCTCTCTCTCTCTCTCTCTCTCTCTGCAAAAGAAGGCATTTAGCTATAACCTAAATGTATATACAGTATAGATATAATTTTAACCATCCTTTGATTCACATCTATCCCAGATAGTAGGCTATTAAGCAATTAATTCTATCAATAATGCTAGTTTTCCCTGTTGGAGCCCTTGGGCTTACAGCATCTTTCTTTTCCAACTAAGGTTATATCTTAGCATGTATTAATAGTAATAATATACCAATGTATCCCAAACACAATAATTCACCTCCTTTGGTGAAGCACTTTTGCGTGCTAGAAATTTACGAAGTCATGTAGAGTTCTTTTGCTTGAGAGTACACTTGGGCATACTATTCTCTCTTATTTCTCTTCCTCTTGTTTTGTTAAAGTTTTTATAGTTTATATAGGAAATATTTATTTTAATCTTTTTGCTCTTCTCAAAATATTTTACTTTCCTTTGTTTCCTTTCCTCACTGGGCTATTTTCGTTGTTTGAGTCCCTGGGCTTATAGCATCCTGCTTTTCCAACTAGGGTTGTAGCTTAGCGAGTAATAATAATAATAATAATGACAACTGATGAGAAACCCCCCCCCCCCCTCTCTCTCTCTCTCTCTCTCTCTCTCTCTCTCTCTGGACATCGTATTTTTGTCAGTTGAAAAAAGTTGTGAAATATTCACGCCCTGACTACAAAGATAAGCGATTTTCTCATAGTACTCACATTATCCATACTTTCGATTTGGGGTTAATTTCATTTTACACGTATTAATAGCAAAAATGTTTTTATATTGTGATAAAAAAATATGATATAATTATAATTCACTTTGATCAGTCCTTGTGCTAATTTTTTCTTGATAGCTTAGTGAAACTGGAATCAAAATAAGTAATTATAGGTTTAAGCATAGCAATTTAATTTTGTATTTCTAATGATTTTCTCTGTTTTAAATTAATACAAAATGTCTCAGTGGCGTTCAAAAATTTATATATATACATATATATATATATATATGTGTGTGTGTGTGTATATATATATATATATGTGTGTATATATATATATACAGTATATATATATATATATATATATATATGAATGGACAATATCCACGTGTCTTTCATCATATTCAATACACACCTTCACCATCTTGCGTGTATCACAGTCACTTACCGAACTATTATATTCAATGCAGGAAGTCTTTATGATTCAACGTGCATATTTTTTCATAAATTTATCTAAATAAGGATTTGGAAATTATCATAGACAAAATTCGAAATTGTATAGATAAATTACAAGAACCAAGTAATCATGAATAAAGAGAGAGAGAGAGAGAGAGAGAGAGAGAGAGAGAGAGAAACTCCTTAACATTACAAATAGTCGAAGGGAGTTTGCTATCCCAAATCTGTTCTTATATATAGCTAAGGATATTTTTTTTTATTCATCTTATACTATACTGTTTTTTAAGAATATATATATATATATATATATATATATCTATATATATACAGTATATAGTATATTGTGAAATGAATAGAAAATTTCATTAGATAAAGCATATCTGACAGGATATTATCAATAGAATCTAAGTTTTCACACACTCACTCACATATACACACACACACATACACACATATATATGTATATATATATATATATATATATATATCTTACCGGAAAATAGTATGAGGAAACTTACGCATTCTGTTGAATTTTTGGAAAAGTCCTCATTTTCCAAAGAGCGTCTATTAATAGAGTAAGGAAGCCGTTTCTAAATACTATAGTTTATTCCAATTTGGTCAATGTCTTTTAAGGCAAAATCCAGTCATTAATGCAGTTTCAAGTAAATTGAATGAGAATTTTTTTAGGTTTAATCCAAACCGAGACGCGTGTAAGCTCCCCCCCTTCTCTCTCTCTCTCTCTCTCTCTCTCTCTCTCTCTCTCTTATATCTTTAATGAAGACGAAACAGGTGCTGTGGGATAACTAAGATTTTATGTTGAACTAAAGCAATGGTTTGCATATTCGTGTTAACGAATATTTTAATAACTTTTTCTCTGGGAAGAGTTTATGCTACAACTTGAATTGAATCTCTATAATTCTACGAATAACAAAGTCTCTCTAGTCTTCACCTGCTGATTCTCATCTTAATTTGTTGGACAGGAACTTACACCCCTATTAAGATTCTTAACAAAAGTTTCAACTTGCAGCAAATGTCTTTATGATAAGAGGGTGACATAAGTCTCTTGTTATAGTTTATATATGAAAGAGGTTTTAGTATTGTTACTGTTCCTAGAATATTTTATTTTAATGGTTCATTACTTCTCCTTTAGTTTGTTTATTTCCTTAGTCATTACTTCTCTCGTAGTTTGTTCATTTCCTTATTTTCTTTCCTCACTGGCAAATTGTTTCCCTGTTAGAGCCCGTGGGCTTATAGCATCCTGCTTTCCAACTACGGTTGTAGCATAGCTATAATAAAACAATAAAAAGCCAATTGATTTCTTCATGGCAATGCTGACGTTATCCTCTATATTGTCAAAATATGCCCTTCTCAGAAGTGTTTAAAGGCCTAAAGGCCCGTGACCACCTTTTAATCCCTTTGTCGGAAAAATCTCCTGCTGGGAGCATTATTGTAAATCTCTTCTTGGACCTCTCTGGGATTATTTTGTGCCACTGAACTTCCGAATTTTTAAATTAGGACATACTTTTTTTTCCATTAATTTACCTACATATATTTGTAAAACGCCAAGCTTGCAGAAGGCCAATATATATATATATATATATACACACACACACACACACACGCAATCAATTCCTTAGGTTAATAACAATGTTATCGTACCTACAAGTATGTTGGTTAAAGAACTAAAGCTGATCATTAACTTACTGGTCTTTACTCCACTGTGGTTCGAGTTAATAACACGTTTATCAACGAGTTAATAAAATTATTATCGTAGTTAATAACACTAGATTCAAAATAATGATTTGGACCATTAATGACCTCTCTGATATTGATCCAATTTCGATTACTTTTTAATTAAATTCAACTAAATAATTCAGCTTTGTTATATATTACGAATTATCAATGGCTATTTCTGATTTATATTGAACCACCGTAGTTCTGACTTCCTTAATCCTAAGTCTCTCTCTCTCTCTCTCTCTCTCTCTCTCTGTTATTATATGTTCGAAATACGACATACTTCTCCATATATCTATAAAGAATTATAGTGTAAACTAAAATGGATGGGAAGGAATCTACGCCTCTCTCTCTCTCTCTCTCTCTCTCTCTCTCTCTCTCTTATTATATGTTGGAAATACGACATACTTCTCTATATATCTATAAAGAATAATAGTGCAAACTAAAATGGATGGGAAAAGATTTTACGTCTCTCTCTCTCTCTCTCTCTCTCTCTCTCTCTCTCGTGTTATGTAATAGCTGTAGAGCGAATGTATGGCTATACAGATTATCTTGCAACTTTGAAGACTTTTTGTCCAATTTTTAACCATATATATATGTGTGTAAAAATCACAGGAAAACGTGATGCTCAGATGCAGAAGAACCACATGGAAAATGAAGATACGAAAGTCCTCTGAAGAAGTATCACGAAACTAGTAAGGACTTAATCGTATATTTTGTATTTTAATTTTCCCTGTGGTTCTTCTGCATATATATATATATATATATATATATTTATATAAGAATTATGGTGTAACCTAAATTGGATAGGGAAGGAATCTCTCTCTCTCTCTCTCTCTCTCTCCTCTCTCTCTCCTTTAAAAATTATTTTTCATAGAATGCCATTACTATATGTGATTCGAAATATATTCCTGTGTTAAATTTAGATGGAAATGACTGAGCATTTTGTATTTCAATTTGTTATTATTATTATTATTATTACTTGCTAAGCTACAACCCTAGATGGAAAAGCAGGATGCTATAAGCCCAGTGGCCCCAACAGGGAAAATAGCCCAGTGAGGAAAGGAAACAAGGAAAAATATATTTGAAGAACAGTATCAACATTAATTAATTATTTCTTATATAAACTATAAAAACTTTAACAAAACAAGAGGAAGAGAAATTAGATAGAATAGTGTGCCCGAGTGTACCCTCAAGCAAGAAAACTCTAACCCAAGACAGTGGAAGACCATGGTACAGAGGCTATGTTACTACCCAAGACTAGAGAACAATGGCTCGATTTTCGAGTGCCCTTCTCCTAGAAGAGCTATTTTTCAAGCTCTATGCTCATATTCCATGTACTTGTTGAAAGGGGGCTGGAACTGAGGCCTCTGTGCTTCTTATTAACGTTTGATTAGAAAGATCATTTCACAATCTGTATGTTACAGGGAGCGAGAGAGTTAGCCAAAGTAGTGATTTGATATCGTATGAAATGCCATGCACAGAGCAAGGGGTTTCTTCGTTTTCCAACATTTTTTTTTTAACTATTCTGGTATCTCTCTCTCTCTCTCTCTCTCTCTCTCTCTCTCTCTCTCTCTCTCTAGGAAGAGGTCCAATAGCTGACAAAACTCTAGATCATTTTTATATATACATAATCTTTTAATTTTCCTTATGTGAATTAATGTATATATATATATATATATATATATATAGTGTATATATACTATATATATATGGACGACTCCTTTAACCTTTGGCAGAGGTCAGAAATCTCGTATTGGTCTTGCGTAGATATGCATCAATGCACTTCCTGATCTTAAAAGAGAGGGATAAAGTTTCTGTTTAGATAATGGTCGTGCTGTGAGAGAGAGAGAGAGAGAGAGAGAGAGAGAGAGAGAGAGAGAGTACCCTGTGACAAGGAGTGAAAACATTTACAAAGGCATAAATCTATTAAAACCTGGAACCAAAAGATCTCTTATCGATGTCATAAGTCAAGTGGGGAGTCATGATGATGACAGCTGATAACGAAAGTGAAGTGAAGTGTTTAATTATTTTGACATTCGTCGCTTAGTGTGTTAACAGGAAATTTGAGGGTCATACTCTCTCTCTCTCTCTCTCTCTCTCTCTCTCTCTCTATATATATATATATATATATGTATATTTATATATATATATATATATATATCATGTATGTGTTTTAATGTTGTTAATGTTTTTAAAATATTTTATTTTGATTTTCATTGCTTATATCGTTTAATCATTTCCTTATTTCCTTTCCTCACTGGGCTATTTTTTGCCTGTTGGAGCCCTTGGACTCATAGCATATTGCTTTTCCAACTATGGTTGTAGCTTAGCTAGTAATAATAATAGTAGTAGTATTAGTAGTAGTAGTAGTAGTAGTAAATAGAAATCAGTTTATAGAAAGTTTTGCCTACTCCATTATAATAAGACATATTAGGCCCTACATTTTGAAGAAATGGCAAGAGAGTTGAACTGTTCCTGTCTTTGCGAAAAGTCCAGAAGTTAAATTATTCCTTGGCCATCCTTACTTGATGCCAGCAGCTTCAGAATTGAGGTCATTTTGAAATGATCTTGTATCAGACAAAGTTATTTGAATCATTGTGGTCTTTGTGAAGGATTCCTGTCACTAGAGCACATTCTGGTACACTAGTTTGAATATTTAGATCTTGAAAAAATTACTCTATTATTATTGTTGTTGTTGTTATTATTATTAGTTAAGCTACAACACTATTTGGAAAAGCAGGATGCTCTACGCTCAAGGGCTCCAACAGGGATAAATAGCGCAGTGAGGAAAAGATGATTATTATTATTTTATTTATTATTATTATTGTTATTATTAGTTAAGCTACATCCCTTAGTTGGGAAAGCATGATACTATAAGCCCAAGGGCTCCAACAGGGAAAAATAGCACAGTGAGGAAAAGGTTATTATTATAATTATTAATATTATTATCATAGGCTACAGTCCTAGTTGCAAAGTCAGGATGCTATAAGTCCAAGGCTCCAACAAAATAGCCCAGTGAGGAAAGCAAGTAAGCAAATAGTTAAACTACATGAGAAGTAATGAATGCGTAATGTAAAGTATTTCAAGATGGCAAACGACGTTGAAATAGATTTGTCATATATCAACTATGAAGAATAATCTTGCCATTTATTATCTAAATATCAAAGGAAAATTAGATATATATAACTTCTTATTTAGAAGTCATACGCACTCTCTCTCTCTCTCTCTCTCTCTCTCTCTCTCCAATCTGTACTGTCAGTACTGGAAAAAAAATTGTTTTTGCCATTGCTGCGGTTTTTATTATATATATATATATATATATATATTTATATATATATATGTATGTATATATATATATATATATATACATACATATACATTTACATTGAAGTTTAATAAGTTACTTCCCTTTGCTTCTTCGATAAAATAAAATGATTCATTCCCAATCTTTTTCTTTGAGAAACTCCGTGTCTTTTGTCTAAGTCTGATCGTGGGAATATCTCACTGTTTTCCCAGCTAATTTATGGGGTTGGTTGGGTCCCCTAGAGGGGGGGGGAGCACACGCGTGTCTCATGCTTTGAAGAAACAAAAGATGAGGGGAAAGTATTATTGTTGTTGTTGTTGTCGTTGTTGCTGTTATCATGATTTGAAGTCTCTGTCATAAGAGTTTCTACTAACCTGTCGTCTCTCTCTCTCTCTCTCTCTCTCTCTCTCTCTCTCTCTCTCTCTCTGAAAAATAAATAGGAATAATCTTACTATAACACTAGCCCAAATTAACCTATTAACTAGATCAATAAAATCTATTTCAAACGCAGAGTAATAACAGACATGGCATACATCTGTTGGTCACAAACATCAAGATATATATATATATATATATATATAGTCCAAGATATTCCAATCATCATTTCCGATCACCAATCTTTCTCATTTCTTCCTCTTTTCTTAATTACCTTCTGTACCACATTCATGAATCAATTTCTCCAATCGTTCTCGAAAACTATTCTCCTTTATATCATTGTTCAGTGGCTACTTTTCTCTTGGTTTAGGATAAAAGAGACTCTTTAGCTATGGTAAGCAGCTTTTCTAGGAGAAGGACACTCCAAAATCATAACCACTGTTCTCTAGTCTTGGGTAGTGCCATAGCCACTGTACCATGGTTTTTGGCTGTCTTTGGCAAGAGTTTTCTTGCTTGAGGGTACACTCGAGCACAGTATTCTATCTTATTTTTCTCCCTCTTGTTTTTTTAGTTATAGTTTATATATAAAGATTTATTTTATTGTCACTGATCTTGAAATAATTTATTTCAATTGTTAATTACTTTTATTGTAGGTTCCTTATTTCCTTTCCTCTCTGGCTGTTTTCCCTGCTTTCCCTACTCGTGCTTTTCCTACTAGAGTTGTAGCTTAGCAAATAATGATGATAATAATAATCGCTTAGGTTTAGCAGCTCTTCTAGGAGGACACTCCAAAATCAAACCATTGTTCTCTAGTCAAGGTAGTGCCATAGCCTCAATACCATGGTCTTCCACTGTCTTGGGTTAGAGTTCTCTTGCTTAAGGGTACATTCGGGCACAAACTATTCTATCTTAACTCTCTTTCTCCTATTTGTAAATGGTTTTATAGTTTATATAGAAAATATTTATTTTAATGTTACTGTTTTTAGAATATTTTATTTTTCCTTGTTTTCATTTCCTCACTGGGTTATTTTCCTTGTTGGAGCCCCTGGGCTTATAGCATCCTGCTTTTCCAACTAAAGTTGTAGCTTAGCAAGTAATAATAATAGTAATAATAATAATA
>NW_027172069.1:60000-67500 GCF_036898095.1 Palaemon carinicauda | reverse complement strand
CATTAGCACCTTAAGTTTCAAAAGGTGCAGGTTTTGGGTTGAATAGGATTTTTCCATTTGTATAGGGACCTCTTCTTGACTTCAGTTTTCATGACATTCAAAAGAATTAGCAGATATATAGAGAGAAATAACTTTCATTTTAGGCTGGTTTTAGGTTGATTGTAAGTACATACACACACACACACATATATATATACACATATATATATATATATATATATATGTATATATATATGTGTGTGTGTGTGTGTGTGTCTTCAGGTCAGCTAATGAGGTGTGAAGTCAAGTAAAGTGTTTACGACCAGATTAAGCCCCCCCCCCTCCCCCGGTGTTTACGAGGACAGAAGGTATTGTGTTATAGGCCTACAAGCTTCGTGGCCCAATCTATAGCAGCTCGACCCCATATTTGAACGATTGAAATCACTTACACTAACAATTCCTCTTTTGACAAGGAAATCTCTGGGCATTTGAGCAGTCATTAGTTTAGTTGATAACGTCAGTCATGAAGTTTTCCTAGATTGTAAGAATGGAAATAATTTGAATGAATAGCTATATATATATATATATATATATAGATAGATAGATAGATAGATAGATATATAGATAGATAGATAATGGAACAAATAAGATAAATTATTGTAGGGTGGTTGAATTTGAAATCCTTGCTATAGTTCCCCGAAGATTTGAAAGTCACTGTCACATGACTTTGGTAAATTTTGCCTGAAGATTTAAAGATTGAAAACGTTAATTAGATTGAGAAACTCTATAAGGATATTGAAGAATAATTAACAGAAAAGCAAATAATCCTTAGAAATATCAATTAACGTTAAACGCTCGCCATAGAGTAATAAAGTAAGAAAAAAAGAAACAAAATCAGAGGGAAAAAACAGGTTTGGTTGTGGCGAGCGATGAGAGGGTGGTCCGGTATACCCTAGGGAGAGGAAGGGCTGGCGGGTGACAGCTCACGACCATCGAAGCGGGTGAGACGGGGTGACTCATGCTGGGTGAATTCTAGCGGGTGATCATGCTGGGTGAGAGAGAGAGAGACTCGGGCAGTCTGGTCTCGGCTAGGGAGGTGGGATCAGGGTTCAGGGGAGAGGGGTCAGTTGCTGGATGGCGGTTGTGGTGAAAGGTTGTGTGTCTCACTCTCGTGTAACCGCTTATGTAAAATAAAATGGTTTGCCGTTTATTAATTCCTGTTAACATTGATCTTAGCATTTAGATATATTTCAATTCTGTTTATACTAAGTTTATGATGTCTTTCTCTTCAAAATTTACGATAATGAGAGGAGAATCTTGTTATAAAAACCATTTTTTTCGATTTAGCTAGTAATTTATTGATATGAATACATTCATGTTTAAAAAATACATCAAGATAGTAACATTATATCTGCTTAGAGCATATATATATATATATATATGAATGTCTGGGCACTATTCAAAACCCTTTTTATTTAACTATTTCTTATATATGTATATATATATATATATATATATATATATCATAGGAACTAAATTACCAAACTTTGAAGATCCTTCTTATATATACTTTAAAAATACTAATTTTTCAGTCAGCTTTTTTCTTTGTAACTGAAGTTCAGTTGCAGAGATTAAGTTGTTTTGTAGACTAAGTCTATTATTACCCCTTTTCTATTCATTTATTATTATTATTATTATTATTATTATTAGCTAAGCTTCAACCTTAGTTGGAAAAGCAAGATGCTATAAGCCCAAGGTCTCCAACAGAAAAATATCCCAGTGAGGAAAGGAAATAAAAAACAACATAGGAAATCATGAACAATTATGATATTTTAAAAACATTAACATCAAAACAGATCTTTCATATATAGATTATAAAAAGATTCATGTTAGCCTGTTCAGTTTAAAATCATTTGCCGCAAGTTAGAACTTTTGAAGTGTATATAGATTTATTAATGAACTTGTTATATTCACAGAACTTCTACGTAAACAATCGTCATTAATATAAGTGAACTAATTTTAGGAACTCTCTCTCTCTCTCTCTCTCTCTCTCTCTCTCTCTCTCTCTATAACAACTAGCAGGTTCGTCAAATTTTGCTGCCTCGTTTAATAGCAATGTTTAATTTTTTTTTTTTTGGTAAAAGCTAGAATTTTACAGGAGCATTTTATCGTATCTACGAGTACATTGGTTTGTGAACTAAAGCTAATTATTCACTTAATGGTTTTCCCTCCATTGTGGCTCGCTATGCTCCCAATTAAACATGATTATATATATATATATATATATATATACACATACTTACGTACATACATACATATGTATATGTATCAAGGCACTGGAAGACCCAGACCTACTAGGCTGAGGACTATGAAGCGCTAAGTTGGAGATGATGAATGAAGAAGTATTGAATTAAAAGGTCAAGATAGAGACGACTGGCGAAATCTAACCGATGCCCTTTGCGTCAATAGGCGTAGGAGGAGATTATTATTATTATTATTATTACTCTTGCTAAGCTACAACCCTAGTTGGAAAAGCTGTATGCTATAAGCCCAGGGGCTCCAACAGGGAAAAATAGTTCCGTGAGGAAAGGAAACGAGGAAAAAAAGTTTTAAGAGTAGTAACAACATTAAAAAACATATCCTATGTAAACTATAAAAACTTTAACGAAACAAGAGGAAGGGAAATGAGATAGAATAACGTGCGAGAGAGAGAGAGAGAGAGAGAGAGAGAGGGGTGTGGGTGGTTAGTCAGATCAGTCAGTTTATAATGAAGGAAGAACCAACAAAATGTAAATAATTAATATTAGAACATTGACGTCTTCTTGAAGATAATAACTATTTCATTTTTTTAAATATGTCTTAAGAGTTTCTGATTTGTAAAAAGGTAGAATGGTTAATGTGTAATATGAGATAATGTATGTAGCCTAAGGGGTAAATCAGTTTTATATATATATATATATATATATGTGTATATATATATATATATATGTGTGTATATATATATATATATATATATAATAGGCATGGTTGGAAGCAACCTGGACTTTCATTAAAAGGGGCTAGCGTTCGATCCCAAGTATGAGGTAGAAATTTGTTTCTATTTAAGCACGATGTTGTATTGATATATATATATATATATATATACCCCCTTTCTGATTGGGGTACCTTAACGTGCTGTAAATGATAATTGATAATGTATCGCCGTGATCAGGAAAGCTGTACTGGTCAGGCCCACCTGACGTGTGTCGACTTCTATTCACTACAAGCTTTCGCAACATCTTGCGTGCATCACAAGCACTTAGCGTGCTAAAGTCTTCTTTAGCATGTGAACGTCTTTATGAATTAACTTGAAATGGGCATAGATCTCTTTATATCTTTAGTGGAGACGAAATAGGTGTTATGGGATAAGTCTCGAAGACTTGAATATACTCACCTGTTAACATTCTTCTTGACTAAAACATGTAAATTCGTTCACATTAATGTTTCATTTGTCTTGTTTACGTTTAATTATCTCTCTCTCTCCCTCTCTCTCTCTCTCTCTCTCTCTCTCTCTCGACTTCGTTGTAGGAGACGTGATAGCTATAAGCCTCTATCCCTCTAATTATTATTATTATTATTATTATTATTATTATTATATACATTATCATTATTATTATTACTGTCATTATTAGTATTATTATTATTATTATTATTATTTCTACTACTACTTAAACCCTAGTTTGAATAGTTGGATGCTATAAGCCCAAGGGCTTATAACTTAATAATGGTGTTTTAGGTTGATTTGTTTTATCTACAACATTTCACGAAACTCACTCTCTCTCTCTCTCTCTCTCTCTCTCTCTCTCTCTCTCAGCATTTCAGCTAAGATTAATCATTTAGTATTAAGGTTTTTTGTCTATATTCCTTTCGCTTAATTTTCGTTTTGATGACCGAGTCTAGGCATGAACTCTGTTATTGAAATATTTTATTTTGATTGTTCATTCTCTACTTGTAGTTTATTTCTTTCCTTATTACCTTTCCTCACTGGGCTATTTTCCCCTGTTGGAGCCCTTGGGCTTATAGCATCATGCTTCTGGCTAGGCAAGGATTCGAAGAAAATCAGAAGTATTTATCAAAAATGAATATCTAGGGGATATACATTCCCAAAGGTAGAAATCGGTATTAAATGCCATTGTGGTTAATATATACATTGATTAAAATCACGAGTGTTATATACAGTATTCATATGTATATATGAACATTCTTCTTGACTAAAACATGTAAATTCGTTCACATTAATGTTTCATTTGTCTTGTTTACGTTTAATATCTCTCTCTCTCTCTCTCTCTCTCTCTCTCTCTCTCTCTCGACTTCGTAGTTGGAAACGGGATAACTCGATTCTTCTAATTATTATTATTATTATTACTATTTAGACCATAGTTTTAATAGCTGGATGCTGTTAAGCCCATGGGCTTGTAACTTATTGATAATTTCTTAGGTTGATTTGTTTTATTTACATGTCATGAAACTCTCTCTCTCTCTCTCTCTCTCTCTCTCTCTCTCTCTCAGCATTTCCGCTAAAATTACTTATTTAGTACTATATATTTTTAGTCTTTATCCCTTTTGCTTAATTTTCGTTTTAATGAGCAAGTCTAGGCATGAACTATGTTCTTGAAATATTTTATTTTGAGTGTTCATTCTCTACTTGTAGGTTATTTATTTCTTTACTACCTTTCCTCACTGGGCTATTTTTCCCTGTTGGAGTCCTTGGTTTTATAGCATCTTGCTTCTGGCTAGGCAAGGATTCGAACAAAGTAAGAAGTATTTAATCAAAAATGAATTATCAGTGGATATACATTCCCAAAGGTTGAATTCGGTATTAAATGCCATTGTGGTTAATATATACATTGATTTAAATCACGAGTGTTAGTGATACATACAGAATTCATATATATATATATGTGTGTGTGTGTATATATATATATATATATATGTGTGTGTGTGTGTGGTTTCTCTTCAGGGCGGCTTGTTTAGAAGAGGCGTGTCAATTGAACTAGGGTATAACACCCCAATTAAGGACTGTCCCCCCCCCTTTTGGGATAGGCAGTAAACCAGATGTTTTTTATGAGGCCTATAGGGATTGGGTTAGGCCTACCGGTGGCGGTGCCTCAAGGCGGTTAGAAACCCTACCCCCCCTTTCGAAACACACACACACACGTTATTTTTTTTTATTTCAATTTGTCATAATTGTCTCATTTAGAACTAATATTAACTTTTTCATAAGTTAAACTCAGTTAAATCATTAAGTTAAACCCTTTTAAAATCATTACGTTAAATTCAATGACTAAATCTTTCTAAAGTAGCATTTAGTGTAATAACTTGGTGAAGATGAATGCATGAATTATACATACATATATATATATATATATTTCAGTTTCATTTATTCCTCTGCAATACAGCCATTAGAATGGTGTAGGCAATGAGTCGACCGCTCCTACATATGGCAAAAGAGAGAGAGAGAGAGAGAGAGAGAGAGAGAGAGAGAGAGAGAGTTTTTATATAGCTGTTATATCTATATTTTCTAATTCTATTTGGTCCTTACTGTATGTTGTCATCTGCTATTATGTTACTAATGATTAGAGACCGCTAAAATGATTTAACTTTATTGCAAATCGAGTTTATTTATTCTTCCAAAAAGTTCGTCTCCTGGATTGACGCAGATCTGAGTAGCCAATTAGAATTATCTGATTTCTTTAACGTCATTTCGATTGGCTTTAAAGTTTCTGAAGTACTTACATGAGAGAGAGAGAGAGAGAGAGAGAGAGAGAGAGAGAGAGAGATTATTCTTCCTCGCCTTTTCTAAACACGAAGGATTATTATTATTATTATTATTATTATTATAATAAGTAATTGCTCCCTCAGTGGTGTTAATTTTATAAATGAACTTTTGTTATCGTTCTTATTATCTTTTTCTACTGTTTGCGTCCTTGCCTGGTGATTGCCAGACTGGGGTTCGAGTCCCACTAAAACTCCATAGTTCCTTTGGTCGCTGCAACCTCACCATCCTTGTGAGCTAAGGATGAGGGGTTAAGGGGAGGATATAGGTAAATTTGCTGAGTCATCAGCAGCCATTGCCTGGCCCTTCTTGGTCCTAGCTTGAGTGCTAATCGTATGTATAAATGGTCAGTCTCTATGGCATTTTCCTGCTTGATATGGCATTGTCACTATCCCTTGCCTCTGCCATTCACAAGTTGCCTTTAAATATTCTGCCAGTAATTGAAAGAGACATATTTCTTAGTAATGGAGACATTATCATTCACAATTCTTCTCTTATATATCAGTAAACATTATAATGAAAGTACAGGTATTGAAATAGGGTCTGCTCCCGAAATATTATTATTATTATTAATATTATTATTATTATTATTATTTTTATTATTATTATCCATAAGCTTTGATTGAACCATTAATGTGTTTATAAACTGAATAAATTCTGTTGAATTAATCATATTTTGTAAGTATGGAGATACAAATTAATTTCCCTACAGTGCTAATACATGGGAATTTCAGATACGTTAGATTTTGAACGTTTGATACACCTTTTTTTTCACTGTTGGATAAACTTAATTATTCGCTCTTCGATAAATGTTATGAACTTCGTTTTATTATATATATATATATATATATATTATATATATATATATATTATATATATATATATATATATATGTGTGTGTGTGTGTGTGTGTCTGTACGGAATTCTACCTTGGGAATATATATCATATGGAAATTAACTCCTAAGGTAGAATTCGGTATTAAATGCCATTGTGGTTGATATTTTCACTTATTAAAATCATGAGTATTAGTGTTTTATATATATATATATATTATATATATATATATATATATATATAACATTATTGAAAAAGAATGATGAAGGATTCTGAAATATCCTTAGCTATATATCTAAAATCCTTAGGGAGTAACGCCAAGCCACTAGGTCTATTTCTAGTGATAAGGAGACAGTCAGAAAGAGAGAGAGAGAGAGAGAGAGAGAGAGAGAGAGAGAGAGAGAGAGAGAGAGATGGATTTCAATTTTATCCATGTTATGAAAAACGTAGTTAAATATTTTGTCATGCATAATATACCTTACTTTCTTCGAAATGCAACAAAAACATCTGGCTTCTGTCTGCACGTGCGCGCGTGCAGGCCTTGATCACGTGCTGGACTCGTGATGCATATGGTACAAAACACGATGAGTGCATTTTATATACACATAAGCACATACACACTTGCATACACTTACACGCATACGCACACATTCTTCCATACCACACAGCATGATATACGCATACGAATGCACTTGTGTAAGAGGATATGGTATTGAACGCGCAGAACAAAACACACACACACACACACACACACACACACACTCTTTGGAATCAGCTGATGAAATACAACTACAGTAGTTACTGTATATGAAAGTTTCATAAATGATTATTCCTTAGCTTGTAATAATAATAATAGTAGCGTAGTGTGAGC
>NW_027172069.1:20000-55000 GCF_036898095.1 Palaemon carinicauda | reverse complement strand
GTAATGTATTATCCCCCTTCCACCAGTATTTTTCAAAGGTGGTGATTTCCTTTCGTGCATATGTCTAACACTGTTCTTCTTAAACATATTGTTGAAGTCGTCAAGATTTCAAACTCACCATCTGCCTAAGACTTATTATGACAACAGGATAAGACTGGCAAATAACCTGGGATTATAATTTCGAGAAAAAAAATGTTGATTCCAATTATCATTATAGAAATGAAACCTTACCTATGAAATATATATATATGCTCGGCAAGAATAGCAGGGGAGAGAGAGAGAGAGAGAGAGAGAGAGAGAGAGAGAGAGAGATTTGAAGTTTCCTTGCTCGTGCTGTACACACACACATACGCATTGCGTGGATATACCTCAACGTGGTGAAAGGATTTGCATATCATCACAACAATAAAGCTGTACTAGTCAGGGCCACCCATAGGTTGGATTGCTGTGAGTGAACAGACAAAACTCTCCCACCATCACCAATCCGCATTGGCCAGCGTGATGATGAAAACTGGCCAGACCGCAGACAGGAATAAGGAATTAGTTTTCAAAATCCGTAACCGTTTTTCTAAACGTTAGTCTGGTTAGCTTTTAAAAACGTTCTCATCCCCCTGCAACATGGGCTAACGTACGAACAAACCGACTGAGTCACGAGGGTGAGACTGAGACTGACTCGTCGACTACGTACTATTATTTTTGGTCCCGATGTACGATACATATGTACGATACATACCTTAGGTATCGTACACTTTAGTATGATAATTCCAGGGTTTGAGAATAGAAATATATATATATATATATATATACATATATATATATATATATATGTGTGTGTGTGTGTGTGTGTATATATATATATATATATATAATGTGTGTGTATATATATATATATATGTGTGTGTATATATATATATATATATATGTATATATATATGTGTGTGTGTATATATATATATATGTATGTATATATATATATATATCATATCATATCATATCTTATATTTTTCCACGTGCATTTTTATCAAATTAGTTCTTCAAAATTAATAGATTTATCCATGTTTTTCTTTCTGGTTGTTTTTCTGTTAATGAGGGTAGCCTATTTTTTGTGGGATCGGTAGGTGGGAGGAAAAGGTCGAGAGATTAAAACACCAGCCGCTCGATGAGATACTACCGCTTGAGAGTTATGGAGTCCCCTTAACTGGCCAGACAGTACTACATTGGATCCTTCTCCTCTCGTTACGGTTCATTTTCTCTTTGCCTACACATATACCGAATAATCTGGCCTAATCTTTACACATTCTCGCACTGTTCTCATACACCTGAACAACACTGAGAGTACCAAACAATTCTTGTCCCAAGGGGTTAACTACTGCACTTTAATTGTTCAGTTGCTACTTTCCTCTTGGTAAGGGTAGAAGAGACTCTTTGGCTATGGTAAGCAGCTATTCTAGGAGGAGGACACTCCAAAATTAAACCATTGATCTCTAGTCTTGGGTAGTGCCCATAGCCATCTGTACCATGGTCCTCCCACTGTCTTGGGTTAGAGTTCTCTTGCTTGAGAGTAAACTCGGGCACACTGTTCTATCTAGTTTCTCTTCCTCTTGTTTTATTAAAATTTTTAGAGTTTATATAGGAAATATTTATTTTGATTCTCACTATTTTTAAAATATTTTATTTTTCCTTATTTCCTTTCCTCACTGGGCTATTTTCCCTGTTGGGGCCCCTGGGCTTATAGCATCCTGATTTTCCAACTAGGGTTATAGCTTAGCATTTAATAACAATGATGATAATAAAAATGATAATAATAATAATGATAATAATAATAACAGTGTGAATATCTTCAACAAATTATACCTCTCTGTTTGCTACAAATTCAATTTCATTATAAACAATTTCAGTGTATATCAGAGCATTGGGTAGCTCCAAATTGGTATTTCAATGAGACCAGTTGTCAGGGAGAGTTATGTTCGCAGAATTAATTTTCAATTGTCTTCAAGATCCATTTGATTGAAGTCTTACCATTTTTGATTGGGTTTTGCAGAAACGTCAGTGCATTTTCTTCAGTCAGACAAAGTAGTTGTTACAATACTGCACTACACGTAATAGTTCGTTGCTATCTAAGGAATTATTATTGTCATTTATAGAACGACAGCACGTGATAAAAGCCAGTCTTGAAACAGTAGATCCATGAAGAGTAGAAAGTTAACTCAAGGATACGGAGTTAGAAACAGTTCACTATTATGCAAGAGTGGTTTGTAACAGAAGCGTGATATATGTTTATATATGTATGTACACTCTCTCTCTCTCTCTCTCTCTCTCTCTCTCTCTCTCTCTCTCTCTAATACATACAAAGCCATATCATACTCACTCTCGCAAGACCATTTCTGCAAGTAGTGTCTAGATAAAGTGATTGGTATTTATAATGAGCCGCTAATATAACGTTTATTAATCTGCTTTAATCGTTGTTAAAACTTGGAACGAACTATAGTGCACTGGTGCAAAAGTGCAGTCGTTTTTAAAGAGCTTCATTTAGGGTTGGTTTCAAATTTTGTACACAGAAAAAACTCGCATTTTAAACTTGTAATTCGAATTAAATAATCCCTGGGCTCGCCTTCCTCCTTCCTCGTCAGTCTAGGGTTCACAGCCTCGTCAGTCTAGGGTTCACAGCCTCGTCAGTCTAGGGTTCACAGTTCAGCCCAAACGCGAGTTTCAAATTCTCTCTCTCTCTCTCTCTCTCTCTTCTCTCTCTCTCTCTCTCTCCAAGAGAAGTAATGAACAATTAAAATAAGTCATTTTAGAACAGTAACAACATTAAAGTAAATCTTTCATATATAAACTTAATAAACCAATAGTAGTAGAATTAAGAAATAGTCTCTGAGTATATATATATATATATATATATATATATATAATGTGTGTGTGTGTGTGTGTATACATGTATGTATGTATAACCAGACACTTGCTATTTATTACATAGAGGAGATTCTTATTCAATTATCATTTTGCAGCATTTGCCAATTTTCAAAGTTCGATGCAATGAATCGAGTTGTAATCACTTATAGAAAATTAATATTAATGAAAAATGAATTGGTACGAATCGTTTGTAATTTAAAACTTTGTATAATATTACAGAGATGGGACAGGTAGTTTTGGAATTTGGAAACCACAGTGGACAAATATGTTCCCAGTTGGAGCCAACATTTTGGGCTATATTTTATGAAAATAGACGTATTGTTTCACCCCGGTTGAGCCTTGACGTTGAACGGCCTCCTTGCTCCCAGCGCCGAGTTACATGGCCCAAATTTCATTAATCATCAAGAACATTTACGTTTAGATTTCTTCTGTTATGAACCTCCCTTGTCTGTCTCGTCAGTGTTCATTTGATACTGTTCTCCTCAGATACATTTAAGGTGCTAATGTCCCTCCCTGGTCCCAGCGTTGAGCCATATGCTATAATTTCGTAAAATTTATTCAATTAGAATTTGTTTGGATTTGATGTTGCCATTTAACTGTCTTTTATTTCTATGTCAATCTCGAGAGAGTTGGCAGTTCGAATGTGAAGTCAGTAGGGGACTCTCTCTCTCTCTCTCTCTCTCTCTCTCTCTCTCTCTCTCGTAGAAGTAAGTCTTTTGCAAGTACAATTATACTGAAACTTACTGTTCGTAGTATTATGTATTTCAATGAGAGTTAATATATGGTTAGTTAGAAGTCCCGAAAATTACGTCTGCAATAATACGTTTCGAGTCATTGTGGTGGCCTGTTTCTAAACTTCCCTGCTTGGCAATCTATTGAACAGGAGTTCGAAACTCGCACAATCTCACTAGTTCATGGAATTGTCTGCAACTTCACCGTCCTCTTGAGCAAGGGGATGGTGGGCTTTGGTTGAGCCATTGCCTGTCCCCACGCTGGTCTTGACTTGGTTGCTGATCATATGTACTGTCACATTTAGTAACCCACTGGGTAATTAATTTCTAAATACTGTTAGTTTTACTTTAAGTGATACTCTTTTAATGTTTTGTTCCATGATCTATAAATCTCTGTGGTTTCTTTCTAGTTTTTCCAGTTTTCTTCATGCACAGTTTCTTGTAGGAATGCAAAGTTTTTATATAAGACGCAAGAAAACAATTTCAGTTTGGTCTATTCGGGTGTAATAATCCGAGTTCGACTGCTTCAAGCATTAGTCTTTTGGAATGCAAGAGAGAATCATGCACTCATTCTTACCTTGTAGCATAGGCCTTTGCATTCGCAAGCATGAAGCACTCTCTCTCTCTCTCTCTCTCTCTCTCTCTCTCTCTCTCTGCAAGTTGTGTAGAAGCTTACACACAGGTCACGTCGTTGGGAATTGCAATGAGCCTCTCACATAACACTTTTATAATAATCTGATGGTTCTATTAATCAGCATTAATGTTTTTCAAAGCTTGGAACGAAGCTTTAGTCGTTTTAAATAGCTTGAATATGGTTGGTTGAAAGTTCCCGAAGTTATTTCTTTTCCTCACTGGGTTGGTTTTTCCCTGTTGGGAGCCCTTGGCCTTATAGCTTCCTGCTTTTCCAACTAAGGTTGCAATATTTAATAATAATTTTAACATTACTTGCTAAGCTACAACACTAATTGGAAAAGCAGGATGCTATAAGCCCAGGGGCTCCAACAGGGAAAATAGCCCTGTGAGGAAAGGAAACAAGGAAAAATCAAATAGTACAAGAATAGTAACAACATTAAAATAAATATTTCATATACAAACTATAAAAACTTTAACAAAAAAGGAGGGAGTAAAATTAGATAGAATAGTGTTACCGAGTGTACCCTCAAGCAAGAGAACTCTAACCCAAGACAGTGGAAGACCATGGTACAGAGGCTATAACAGTACCCAAGACCAGAGAACAATGGTTTGATTTTGGAGTGTCCTCCTAGAAGAGTTGCTTACTATAGCTTAAATAATAATAATAATAATAATAATTTCATTTTTAACTGATGGTTTGTTACGCATTGCTTTGCAAGTGTTTACGCTTCAGTAAAATTTGCGTATATTAGCGTATTTTAAACTTGTGATTCACGTAAAGTAAGACATGAGTTTTGCCACCATTCTTGGATTGGTAGAATAAGGTTAACATTTATATTTCTGTGGGTGGAGAGAGAGAGAGAGAGAGAGAGAGAGAGAGAGAGAGAGGAGAGAGCTATTCCTATTTGAAGCGAAAGATCGAAGGTTTATAAAATGCGAGTTAAACTTTAAGAAAAATGCTCCTACGATTCGGCAACACTCCCCGAATTTTCGTGCGATAATTAGTTTATTTTACTAATGACGTTGATTTCTGTGTCAATGTGACCCCGAGGCACATTAAATAATATGTGATATGTATAAAAAATCGTTTTTGTTTTATTTTAATTGCTTATGGTTCAACAATTCTGTTTATTTGTATAGCGGCAAACTGGCAACTGCTCCTCAGCCAGTCAAACCCCAGCTGGTTGCTGCTGGTAAGCGGTCAGCTGTTCAGTTTGCTCCCTAGCAGCGCGAGAGGTAACACACCAACCCTGACACTCCCATTAGCTTACGGACTATGTAGAATGAATGCATTCAATTGTTCACTTATTAGTTATTAATTGTGGGATGTCATATAACTACTTAGAATTGTCATCAGGAACTATTTTGATTAAGGTTTAATACGATATTGATAGAAAAGTACAAATACATAGGTTCTATTAGAGGAAATATTTATAGATTTGTAATTATATAGAACACACACACTCTCTCTCTCTCTCTCTCTCCTCTCTCTCTCTCTCTCTCTAATATTTTTGTGTCGTGTGTTAATGAAATTTAAGGACTTTTATTGGTTCTATATCACAGCGTATTCCACATTGTCAAAACCACATTATCGAATCACTTGGAGAACAAGAAAGTCTTCAGTTTCGTCCTGAAAGCATTAATCTCTTAGTCTTCTTAAGAATGTCATGAAAACTTGTTTCTTGATAGACGAATGCATTCTATACATAATTGTTATTATTGTTATTATTATTATTATTATTTTTTGTTGTTGTCGTCGTTATTATTATTAATTATTATTATTATTATTATTATTTATCATCATTACTATTATTATTATTATTAATCTTATTTTCGTCATTATTAATATCATTATCTTTATTATTATTATTACTATTATTATTATTATTACTCTCATCATCAATTATTATTATTCTTATTATTATGATTATGATTATCTTTATTGTTATTATTATTACTATTCTTATTAATATTATCACTATTCTTATTGTTATTATTAATATCATTATCTTTATTATTATTATTATTACTCTATGACTTGCTGAAATAAAGGTTTTATATATATATATATATATATATATATATATATAAGTTTAGGAAGTTACTTCCCTTTGCTTCTTCAATAATATAAAAATATCCATCATCCCCTATCTTTTTCTTCGAGAATTTCCCCGTCTTTTCTGATACCTGAATCGTGCTCGGTTCGGAAGGGGGGGGGGGGGGTGATTGAGCTATTTTGGGATGTTGGCTGGGTCCCGAGGGGGAGGTGTAGCACAGCGTGTGTTAATTGCTTTTGAAGAGAAGAAAGATGAGGGAAAGATTTATTATTATTATTATTATTATTATTATCATCATCCAATGTACGTCCTTTAATGGAATATCCAAATTATACCTTGCCTGGTGAATGATGTCACACTGGGGTTCGAGTCCCGCTCAAACTCGTTAGTTCCTATGGTAGCTGCAATCTCTCCTTGTGAGCTAAGAAGGGGTTGGGGTTCAGGGGAGCCTATAGGTCTACCTGCTGAGCCATCAGCAGCCATTGCCTGGCCCTCCTTGGTCCTAGCATGGGTTGAGAAGGGCTTGAGCCGATCATGTGTAATATGGTTCAGTGACTTCGTCTTGTCAAACCTTTTAATTAGAAATTCTCGTGGTCTCCCTACTTACAGTTGTAGGACCCCATCAGAATCATATTTAGCCATAAATCACCATAAAACTTTAATTATTCACGAGAGAGAGAGAGAGGTTGAAATTCATGTCCACCTCGAGTCTAGTCTTATGATTTCAACCTCTCTCTCTCTCTCTCTCTCTCTCTCTCTCTCTCTCTCTCTCTATATATATATATATATATATATTCCACTACATGACAAATGCCTAAGGCATGTCCCTTCCCCTCCCATCTGTTAATGGTCTTACTATATCATATTAGCAAATTTTCTTAGCTCGTCAATCCATTGTCTTCTCTCCCTTCCCCTCCTTCCTGTGCAATCTCTGGGGACCCATTCTGTTATTCTTAATATCCATCTATTGTCTGTCATTCTCATTATATGTCCTGCCCATGTCCATTTATTTTTCTTAGAAGTTAGAAAAGCATATATTGGATAGGGATCGTATACACGATGCTGTGTTTTTTTTTCTTTGTTATTCACGTTATTCTTTTCATAGCTTTTGGTTGTAAAACACACACACACATACACACACACACACACACATATAAGCCTAGTGCTCCATGGGTAGTATACTTAAGATGGTCCAATACTTTTGAAAAAATAGATCATTTTCAGAGCAAACCAAACTGACTTTATGGATTTTTTCAAAGCCTAAACGATGTATATATCTCTCATCACTGAACTTGTGGTCGTTTCTGTGACTTGGGTGTAAATAAGAAGCCACCACACAACGAATCATTAAGTATTACATTCATAAGTCATCATTATTCATTATTCGAATGGGATGAATTATATATATATGTATATATATATATATATATATATGAGAGAGAGAGAGAGAGAGAGAGAGAGAGAGAGAGAGAGAGAAGTATTTAGTACCAATTGACTTGCCTACAATTTCGTTTGTACATACGTTGAATTTAGAAATATTCGTAATTCAATCTAACTGGGCTAGAGAGAGAGAGAGAGAGAGGAGAGAGAGGAGAGAGAGAGAGAGAGAGAGGGTTTATGTATGTCTATTACTCGTGCACACACACGTAAACACGTTTACAAGATGTGTGTATATTTAAAAAAGTACTTTGAATGTTAAATTGTATGTAATCTGATGTTTATTATCGTTGGCTACCTCCAGTGATGTTTGTGTGTGCGTATGTGTGCGTATGTATGCGTGAGCATGACATAGGCCTAGTAATAGATGTGTCTATCGCGAAAAATAAATAGGCCTAATCATTTTGGTTTGCTTACATTTCCTGTCTCTGTTACTGTTTTATGAATGTGCTGTTGACAACTTGTAGAGAGAGAGAGAGAGAGAGAGAGAGAGAGAGAGGCTCTCTCCCATTCTTACATGATTCAGCAATTTTTACCTCTGAAGCGTATATATAGATCAATTTACTTATGTAATATAATATGTATTTTAGGCTGAAATTTATTATCAATTTCCTTATGTAATAAATTGTATTTTAGGCCGAAATGTATTTGAGTGGTTCATATATTGAGGACGTATATTGTAGCATATATTCATAGGGAACAAAAAGGCATTTAGTAGTTCAGTCGATACTTTAACCTCTGAAAGTTAATTAATCCTGGCTTTTCCCAATATTTACTTAATTACTTAATTGTTAAATCCTCGCGAACATAGTACTTATAAGTAGTTATAAGTACTTATTTACTTATAGATAGAAATGCTTCAATAATGTCAAACTTTTTCATTATTTCGAATATTATTCTTAAGAAAACTGACAGATAATACAGGAAATTAACTAGATATTGTATATTTAATTTTTTATCACTTCAAAGAAATATAATTTGTATTAATAATAAAATATATAAGTTTTATTAAAATTAAGGTAAACTTATAAGTATTGGTAAGAAGTTTTATATATTTAGATATGCAATTTCTCACTTAAAAATGTTATCTTTATATTTATAGGAAAGAAATGATTTACTTGTTTGATATATATTATTATTCGTTTCGCAAATATACGTATTGACTTATCCTATGCTGGACTCTTAGAGGTGGCATATTTTGTCCCACTTGGCTTTAGTAAACGAAGTATATTTCTATTTAAAGGAAGCTGGAATAGATTATAATTGAATATATTCTTAATCTATACATTAGTTGAAATATAACACTTATCTGGATGACGTATGAAATCAACTTTTTCTTTTGTTTCATTTGGTTTACAACAGTTAGGCTGTGGTCATCATTTAACTTGTAAATATAAAGTTCATTAGATTCAGAAAAGGCTCGGATATTAAGAGTTTTATATGCTTATTTAATCCCTCCTATGGAGGCCAGGCTGTCTATCGAAGGAAGCCTAATGTACGTTGGTTTGGAACTACCCTTTTCCTGTGACAAGTCAGGGACAGTATAGTTAATGACCCTACTAAGACAGACTAGGCAAGACACAACTCTCTCTCTCTCTCTCTCTCTCTCTCTCTCTCTCTCTCTCCTCTCTCTCTCTCTCCGAGACACAGCCCTTGTTAGAAGTTTTGGAACAAGATGTGGTAATATTAGGTCAGGGGGTAGCTCTGTAATTTCGTGTCGTATCCTGAGACAGGCTAGGCAAGACACAACTCTCTCTCTCTCTCTCTCTCTCTCTCTCTCTCTCTCTCTCTCTCTCTGAGACACAGCCCTTGTTAGAAGTTTTGGAACAAGATGTGGTAATATTAGGTCAGGGGGGTAACTCGGTAATTTCGTGTCAAAAACAGAATTTTGGACCCTTTGCATATTAGCGGCCAGTTACTCCTGTGTGTATAAGAAAATGGACACCAATTAACCTAACCCCCCTAACCTAACCTAACCTAACCTACAAGCCATGTCCTTACTTGCCTAACGGGGGCTAACATCCCTCTGCGATTGCCCTTACACTGCCGTATTCTAAGAAAGTCATCGTACATACAGGTGGCCACTGTTATACATACAACCTCATATTTTAAGATGATAAAACTGTGTTCAGTTGTTTATTTGCACATTTTGTAGTACAGTGTAGCTACTACAATGTTACAATTCCCCACTCTTAAATGTCTACTGTACTATGGTTACAAGTCCTTCAAATGCAGTTCTAGATTGTTTTATGTGACTCGGAAAACATGTTAGAATTGCAAAATATACTAGTTGTGAAGCGTATAGTCAGAAAGTTTTCTATTTTCAATGAATAATCATCACATGAATGATTTAATATACATTACAATACTATTTAGGTATATAAACACTACAATGGAGAGAGATATATGGCTGATAATTCTTTCAATATCTGCTGGAATAGCTTTTAGCAAGTTGCACCCACTTTTGTATATTAACCCTTTTACCCCCAAAGGATGTACTGATACGTTTCACAAAACTCATCCCTTTACCCCCAAGAGAATGAGACCAACCTGACCTCTCTATGACGAAAATTAAGGCCGTTAGAGCAATTTAAAAAAAGATATATACTGCAAAATGTGCTTGAAAAAAAATAACCCCTGGGGGTTAAGGGTTGGAAAGTTCCAAATAGCCCGGGGGTAAAAGGGTTAAGCGGATAACATTTATTTGAATTCCTTGAATACGCTATGATAAAAAATCTTATGCTGTTGATTAAAATAACCTTTTAAACTAGTATACCCAGCACTCTTGGAATGTATGTTTTAAACTTAATAGTACTTCTGTAAGCTGCTTTTGATTGTCTTGCTTGTGTGGTCAATTAGCCTATGTTATTGCTTATACCATTGCTATTCCTAAAATACTTTTCTTTTTTACAGGAGATCTAGATATTAATCTCTGGTACCGTCATTCAATTAGTATTTACTTATTTATTTCAAAACCTTGGTCTTCAACTGTCATGGATAGAGTTCTCTTGCTTGAGGGTACACTCGGGCACACTATTCTATTTTATTTTGATTCTTTTGGTTTTTTGAAGGTTATTTAGCGTATATGTGAAATCTATTTTAATATTGCCACTGTTTTTAAGGTATTTACTTTTAATTGTAGTTTATTTATTTCCTTATTTCCTTTCCTAACTGGGCTATTTTTCCATGTGTACCTTCCAGTTTCTTTCTACCTAAGCTGTCTAGCTTTTTTGACTTGACCTGTCTCCTCTTTTCAGTTTTTCGGATACTGGTCCTTTGACCATACCTTTATAGAAGCCACATGAAACTAAATAGACAATTCTAATTTTTTCTGGATAGGGTATTTAGACATTCTGTTTTGCCTAAGATCAATTTTAAATGTTGAAATTAATATTTGTTCATTTATTTTTAATTATGCAAATTTATATTTCCTTAGATGATGAATTAATAGAAATATCTTTTTCATTCCAGATGAAAACATAAGAGACAGAAAAAGAGGAACTGGAAGAATATGTCTGACTCCTTTGTTACTCATTGGACTTGTATTCAGATACTAAAGGTAAGAATGACTTGAATTTCAAAGTATCTTAGAATAGTTAATGTGTAGGCTTAAGTTTCTTTTATTTCTTGCTGTATATTTCTTCAAGTTACACCCACTTTTGTATATTAACCCTTTTACCCCTAAAGGACATACTGGTATGTTTCACAAAACTCATTCCTTTACCCCCATGGACGTACTGGTACGTCCTTGCAAAAACCTGCCATTTACATTTTTTATTTTGCAAATTTTGATAATTTTTTTGAAAAACTTCAGGCATTTTCCAAGAGAATGAGACCAACCTGACCTCTCTATGACAAAAATTAAGGCTGTTAGAGCAATTTAAAAAAAGATATACAGTACTGCAAAATGTGCTTGAAAAAAAAAATAACCCCTGGGGGTCAAGGGTTGGAAAGTTCCAAATAGCCCTTAGTGTTATCAGGTGTATGAGTACAGAAGAGAATATGTAAAGAATATGCCAGACTATTCAGTGTGTGTGTGTGTAGGGAAAAGGGAAAATGAACCGTAACTAGAGAGAAGGATCCAAAGTAGTACTGTCTGGCCAGTCAAAAGACCCCATAACACACTAGCGGTAGTATCTCAACGGGTGGCGGGTGCCCTTGATGTGCTGTTTCTTGCTAGGGTTGATGATCATGGTGTTGCCAACGTAAACAATGTAACAGGGTAATTCTCTGAGGTGGTTGCCCATAAGGCGTTGAAAGGTGGCATCTTATTTTGAAGGCCAAAACAGCCATGATTAAAAGTATGTCCCTGTTGGGGTGATTATTGCCATCTTTTCTACATCCTATTTTGCATCCGGGACTTGGTAATATTATACAGTACCCTTTTAGGAGATTGATATTCAAGAATATTCTTGCTGTTTGAGCTGGTAAGTTATGTCAGTAACCTCAGATACAGGGTACCTGTCTGTTACTGTTTGAGCGTTAAGTCACCGCAGGAATGCCTTGTTCTGTCTCCTTTACAGACCCTGTGGAGGGGAGATGCCCAGTGGCTGATAGCTTTCTGGCAGATTCCTGCCTGCTCCATGTCATTGAATAATTGCCCTTCTGGCTAGTTTGTCTGGACCCAGCCATCTGAAGCATGCTTCAACTGGGGGTCCTTCTGTAACAATATGACTTGGTGTGGGTTTTCATAGAGCTGTGGGGTCCTGCTGGGGGTTGTCCTTGAATACTTTGGGAAAATCCTGAAGGGGCTAAGATATTTGTGGTTCCTGCAGGGAGCTTTTTGCTGCCCTTGGAGGGATGGGGGCTACAGGGGTATTTCTCTGAACGAGTTGCTGCCTCGACACATCTACCGTACCAGCATGTCTTTTATTATCTGAAAATCTGTTGAGTAATGCGAAGATGAGTTCACTACTGATGAAGTGTCCACATGCAGTGATGAATTTCCAGCTGTATGTTTTCCCATGGAACTCTACCATATTTCTGGTTCCATTTGTCTTTATTGAGGCGCCATGTTTTGGTAGACATATGTAGGGTGTTGGGCTCGGTTCAGTCAATGGTTTAGGTTGGCTGGAACAAATGATTTGCCTTCGCCCATATCAACTAGGAATTCCGTCTTGTACATCTCATCAATGCTGTTCTAAAATGTAATGTCTTTTTCATTTGCTGAAAGGCAACGGAAGGCAGTCTTGTTTGTAAGATTTTCAATGATCAATCTATTCTGAAGATGTGTTTTATTTCTTTTATTCTACCATGTTTTGAGTATTGTTCTCCTGTCTGGTCGTTGGCTGCTGATTCCCATCTTAATTTGTCGAACAGGAATTTACGGTCTATTAGATTTCTTATTCCTGATCTAGATATTAATCTTTGGTACCATCATTCAATTAGTTTATGCAAGTTGCATAAGATTTTTCATAATTCAGACTATTCTTTACACTCGGATATTCCCAGACCGTACCCTCCTGTTCGTAACACTAGGTATGCAGTTGATTCTAATAGTCATGCCTTCTCCATCATAAGGCTCAGTACTACATAGTATTGTAGAAGTTTTATTCCAGCTACGACCAAGTTGTGGAATGATCTTCCTAATTGGGTAGTTGAATCAGTAGAACTTCAAAAGTTCAAATTTACAGCAAATGTTTCTGTTGAACAGGCTGACATAAGTCTCTTTTTATAGTTTTCATATGAAAGATATGTTTTAATATTGTTACTGTTTTCATATAGTTTGTTTATTTCCTTATTTCTCTTCCTCGCTGGGATATTTTTCCTGTTGGAGCCCTTGGGCTTATAGCATCCTGCTTATCCAAGAAGGGTTGTAGCTTAGCTAGTAATAATGATAATTATAGTACCTGTATTTTGTAAGTCGTTTTCATGCTGACCATAGCGGGCTCATGTTTTGGTGACGAGCTTATCACTGTTAGACGCTGGGTAACTAATCTAACTGTGTCATTAAATGAGACATTGCATTCAGTGTGAAATGAGATGGCCGTATGATTCAACACAAGGTAGAATATAGGGGGATATTTCCCTAATCTGCTAGCCTAGCGTATCACTGCTTTTCACTTAGGCAGGTTGAGTCCGGCTGTGTTGTACTCCTACTCGTCGCTTCACCTTGCCCAAAACTATTTTTGATTCTGTTCATATTTCCGTCTCTCAAATCTGGTTTCTCACAACGTGCTACTGTATACACATTCTACTTATTGTTTTCATTCAAATTATGATTCATTTTGTTTTTCTCCTTTTTATGTTCCCAATCTTGTTGCAGGCAGGGTTCCACTGCTCATTAAATGATAGACCGAAACACACCTTTCATCACTAACTTTCACAAATGTACTCAATATGCTTAACTCATCTTCCTACTTATATACTTTTCCATCTTTAGGACTATCCATAATCACTTTTAACTTGACATATATCACTCCATCAAATACAGTACATGTGCCACACTCTTCACTTTATAATCTACTTCAGGTCCTTCCACCACAATCATAGCTTCATTCTTCATTATGTTTTAGGACTACTGTATCCATAATCACTTTTAATTTCACATATATCACTCCATCAAATACAGTACATGTGCCACACTCTTCACTTTATAATCTACTTCAGGTCCATCCACCACAATCATAGCTTCATTCTTCATTATGTTATATCCAGATTCAAACGCCACCAAATCTCCCTAACGCCCGTCTTGCTATCGTTGTTCCCTGGTAATTTCGCATCCTCCAAAGCTTTACAAATACAGAAAGTTCCTCGACTTACAGACTTAATAGGTTCCAAGCAGCTGTTTGTAATTCAAATGTTGTTAGATTTTGGCGTAGGGTAGGCTTAACCTGACTCCCATGCCTATAATTTCCAGCTACAAAAGTCATGTCAGCAACTTCAGATACAGGGTGCCTTGTGCTGTCTCCTTTACAGACCCTGTGGAGGGGAGATGCCCAGTGGCTGATAGCTTTCTGGCAGATTCCTGGCTGCTTCATGCCCTTCAATAAATACCAGGATTGGAAATGTTTTTATTATGTTATTTCTTGATCTTATTATAGTATAAAAACACTTGATACATCACATCATCTGACATTCATTTCAATTGGATTTGTGTTCGTATCTGAATAGTTGTAAGTTAAATGGTTGTAAGTTGTGGACCTTTTGTATACAAGTCCCATTCCTTTCATTCATTCTTGTCCATTCATTGCAATATTTCACTCTATATTCTCTCTATGTTCGTTATTATTATTATTACTAGCAAAGCTACAACCTTGGTTGGAAAAGCATGATGCTATAAGCACAAGGTCCCCAACAGGAAAAATATCCCAGTGAGGAAAGGAAATAAAGAAATAAACTATAGGAGAAGTAGTGAATGCAGAATATCAAATATCTTGATATCTAATATTTATATAGATCTCATTTGTAAACTATGAAGGGAGACTTATGTAAGCCTGATCAATATAAAAAAACTTTCACTGCAAATTGAACTGAGGTTTAGCCAACCCATTTGCTCTTGGATTATAAGGAATTGTTGACATGCTGAAGTATGCATTCTTGCAACATATTCTCAAATGATTTTCCCAAAAACTCTGCACCATTATAGGTAAATATTTTCATTGGGTTGTGCACAAACTGGCTTTTGATAATAGCCATGAACTGAATCGAACTTCATAAACACTTTCATCCTGTGCACGCTATATATAAATACTGTACTAATACAATATACATTGGAAACCTGTTTTTCACAGTCCCTCTCATTCACCTCTCTTTAATCAATACGCATCAAAAACTTCCATCCGTCTTTCACACAGGTACAATTAGACTATATTATATCATGGACTATGACCTGGTGTAAACGCACCCCTTTTTTGTAAGTCTTGACAATACTGCTTTGGAAAATGACATGGTCTCTGATAGATACGGTAGTAGTGTTTTCACTCAAAGCTGTTTTAAACTACCAGCCTTAACATCTCTAAATCATCTTTCTGACCAAGCGATTGTCTTTCTAATGACACACCATATACTATATACATTCTACTACATACTTTTGTCTTTCCAGCAATGTACTGTTTACATTCTACTTCACGATAATCTTTCCAACAACATACTATACACATTCTACTTCTTGATCGTCTTATCAACAACATTCTTTATACATTCTGCTTCTCATTTTTATTCAAATTATGACTCAACTTAATTTTCTCAACTTCTTATATTAGCATTTTCATTGTTAGAATTGACTGGACATTAAATGATCACCCGAAACATACCTTTCATCATGAACATTCACAAGTATTACAGTACTAGTCCTCCCTTACCTATCACCTTCCTGTATACTTCTCCTTCATCTTTTCCTTGGCACGTCCACAGTCACCTGTAACAGCCCTCTTTGGTCTTCCACATTTATCATTCAGTCCGATTCTAGCGCCATAAGCTTCGTTTTATAATCTACTTTAGACTCGTCTACATAAAACATATCTTGATTATTCCCTTTTATACCCAGATTCCTACTCCCCCAGCTTCTTACTTGCCATGCAATGATTGTGTCCTGTTTATTTCATAATCTGTATAGCATATGCTTAAGCTTCATATAACTAATTTTCTTTTAAGATTCCTATTCTTAACTTGCAAGTGCAGTAAGTGCTTATATACTCGCCCAGCCTTACTTCAATAATTTCTTAAACTTGATGCAATATCATTCTGTCTGTATTCAGAAATTTATGCCCCAATAATACATCATACTTATCATTCACTTCAGATCTTTGCCGACTGTACCATGCTGTATGTAGTACTTGGTATGCAGCTAGTTCCAATAGTCTTGCCTCTTCCATCTTAAGGTTCAATACTATTCAGGAAGTTTTATTCCAGCTGTAACCAGATTGTGGAATAATCTCCAGAAGTTCAAATTTGCAGGAAATAATTGTTTTTACTGATCGTAAGGTATTTCTCCATTCGTACTCTTACTGAGTAACATAGTTGAGGTTTATAACCTAATAGGCTTGTGTGTGTTATGCAATGGTTGTAGATGTTGATATTCAGGATAATGGGAACATTCTAAGGGTTCAAAGGATCTAGTTAATGGATAGCATTAGCTGAAGAAAGTAGAGTGCAAGTTCTATGGTAGCCTATCTGGAAAATGCTGTACCATACAAAAGGATTCTCTCTGGAAAGTATCCAGAAGGTAAATGTACTAAATTGTTAATCTCAGGCAATATTAAGCTAAAAGAATTAGGGTAGAGATGCAAATGTTTATAGGGGATATGTTTTCTCAATTCTCTCTAAAAGGTTAGTGAATGATCAGCTTAGCATTCACCTATTATATGGGTCCTTATCTTCTTCTGTCGTGTTTTTGATAAAGTCAAAAGTAGTTATGAGTGCCTTCGCATCTTGGCAAAGTGTTTGTTGTACATTTTATGGTTATGATGCTCAGTTTCAAGGTCTTCTTTTAGGTAAATAGTGCATACGCTTTTCCAGTGTCATCAATCACTTAAAGTAACTCAAGTCAAGCTACCCTTCACCTCTAAACTTTCTTTTTTACCTATTAAGCCAGTAGCACCAGTATCCCTTCGACTTTGGGCTTGTTTGGCTTATATTGCAATCGCTGTAAACAGGATTGTATGATGTCATTATTAAGCATGGCCTTTGGATTTTCCTGCTGGGTCCATAAATGGTATTTGCATAATAGTTTTATCATGATGCTGAACTCCTAGGTTAAAATGCTGAGGGGTTTAGCACATGTAAGCCGGTTAAGTATTGAAATAATTCATTCTATTTAGATTAGTTAGAGTTTGATTTTCCCGATACTAGGCAGGATGCCAAGTAATCTGTCTCTAATGTTATGACTTGTGCAATTTCCCCAAGATTTCTTATACTTCAGAGGGGTTTAGAACATGAAAGCTTATTAAGTATTGAAATAATTCAATCTATTTAAACTAGTGTATGTTTTCTTCTGATTTTTCCATTTTCTAATTAATGCTAAATATTCTCTCTCTAATGTCACTTGCCTTGTACAATTTCTGCCAGATTTCATATAATTCTGTCATATGAAATGAAGAATGAATAAATCAAATTAATGATAAATAATTAAGGATGAAAAATGCTTGTTTTTTTTTTGGTACAGAATTCTCTATCTATAACTAATGAATGTAGTACGGGTGTTTATTGAACATTTAAAAAAAAAGTTCTTTAATCATGCAAATGTATTTGTAGTGTTTTTTAAGTCTTGCATAGATTATTCTTCAATATACATAATCATTTCCTATGCTTATTGATGCAAAGGGGCTCGGTTAGATTTCGCCAGTTGTATCTATTTTCAGCTTTTAAATCAATACTTCTTCATTCATTATCTCTTACTTCACGCCTCATAGTCTTTAGCCATGTAGGCCTGGGTCTTCCAACTGTACTAGTGCCTTGTGAAACCCAGCTGAACATTGGTGAACTAATCTCTCTTGGAGAATGCAAAGAGCATGCCCAAACCATTTCCATCTACCTCCAGTTTCTTTCTACCTAAGCTGTCTAACTTCTTTGACTTGAACTGTCTCCTCTTTTCAGTTCTTCGCATACTGGTCTTTTGACCATACCTTTATAGTAGCCACATGAAACTAAATGGACAATTCTAATTATTTTGGGGGTATTTAGACATCCTGTTTTGCCTAGGATCATTTATTTTTAATAATGCAAATTTACATTTCCTTAGATGGTGGATACAAGGAAGGGAAGTAAGAGATGACGATGGATTAAAAAATCAAGAAAATTTGTAGTTGGACTGGCATACAAAGACCTTTGTTCCCCTGTGGACAAATATTCAGATGTTAAAGGTAAGAATGACTTTGATTTAAAATATCATAGAATAGTTGATTTATAGGCTTAAGTTTCTTTTATTTCTGCTTTATATTTCTTAACTAATATATATAAAGTTCTCATATACACTCAGTTTTCCTTTCTGACAAACAAGGTGTTAACTACTGTACCGTAATTGTTCAGGGGCTACTCTCCTCTTGGTAAGGGTAGAAGAGACTTTAGCTTTGGTAAGCAGCTCTTCTAGTAGAAGGACACTCATTCACTGGTCTCGGGTAGTGCCATAGCCTCTGTACCCATGGTCTTCCACTGTCTTGGGTTAGAGATCTATTGTTAGAGGGTTCAATCGGGCAGGGCACACTATTTTATCTTATTTTCCTTCCTCTGGTTAAAGGTTTTATAATTCATATAAAGATTTATTCTAATGTTGGTACTGTTCTTAAAAGACTTTATTTATTTCCCTACCTCACTGGGCTATTTTCCCTGTTGGAGCCCTTGGGCTTATAGCATCCTGCTTTTCTAACTAGTGTTGTAGCTTAGCAAGTAATAATAATAATAGTAATAATAATAAAAATAGTAATAATAATGATGATGATAATAATAATAAACATCACTTACAGTATTGTAATATACAGCAGATTTACAAATTGAACTTTCTCATTGTGTATGACCAAAAATATCATCCACAGTCCTCCACATTCCAATTGTGCCATTCATTGAAAAAGCTTTTACATTCACACAGGATATAACATTATACAGCAAATTACAAGGCTTCTAGCAAATCTTCTCTTTACATCCCTTTCCATATAAAAGTAGGAGTACATTTCTCGTTACAATTTTGCGGGTCATATATGTTTGGTATAACTAATTTCTTCCACATCTTCCAATGATTACAATTCCTTCATTCTTCCGTGAAAAATTAGCATTACAAAGCCACTCACTCTGAATTCTTTTAGCCATCTTATGCTCTTTCATCAATAATTCATTTTCCACATCCATTCCTGTATCATTCTTTCTCAAAAAAGAATGTGACATTTACTCATCTCTCAGAACAACAAAATTATGCTTATCCTTTTTCATATCCCATATATTTACTTTCGACTTCATTCCCTCCCAAGTAGCTATATGACCCAGTCCAGGTTCATGTATTTTCAAACAATACTTGCTCCTCTTTTTGGAACATCCGACTCCAAGCTACATCACGTATCGGACTAGCATTCACCAAGGAAATCTTCAAATCTGTCTAGTCAATCCACATTAGAAATGAAGACAACTCGAACACACTAAATGTAATCCACTAATTTTTGTTCACGCTTTCAGATTTATACGCAAGGTTACTTTTCCAGAATGTACTCTTACCCCACTCTCATACAGCTATCAAAATCTTTCAAAAAAGCATCACTGTTTGCATTGCTTTTAATTCTTCCAGATACTGTACCTATTAATGTTCATGATACTGAATTGTTTTTGTTTTGTAAATAGATCTCTTATTACTTTGATGCTCTGATTCATTCGTACTTTGAATAGAACCATAGAAAGACCATCCTTAACCATTTCTTTTACACCTTACAAAACATAATCAAGTCTTGAAATGCTGCCCCTTCACATTGCTTATCATCATCGGCCCTTTGGGAGAAAATAATAGGGTCAACGTTCTCCACCACCATTATCATCATCATCGTCATCATTATTATTATTATTATTATTATTATTATTATTTCTAGCTAAGCTACAACCCTAGTTGAAAAAACAGGATGCTTCAAGCCCAAGGGCTTCAACGGTGAAAACTAGCCAGTGAGGAAAGGAAATAAACTATGAAAAGAAGTCAAATAATTTAAATAGAATATTTTTAGAACATTAACAACATTAAAACAAAAAAATGTTTTAAACACAATAACAACATTAAAATAGATCTTACATATATAAACTATACTAAGAGATTTATGTCAGTCTGTTCAACATGAGAACATTTGCCTCGAGTTTGAAAAGTTCCACCGATTCAACTATACCTGATTAGGAAGATCATTCCACAACTTGGTCATAACTGGATTAAAACTTGTAGAATACTGTGTAGTATCGAGCCTCATGATGGAGAAGGCCTATTAGAATTATATAGGTCATATGTATTTGCTTTGTCCTGAAAATTCTTCTTCTTCACCTAATCATGCACATGTAAAGCCTTTCACCTCACTTTCAGCATCCTTAGCACTCCATTCACTAACTGCATATGCCCTACAATTAATTTGTTCATTATCATATCCATATCAATAAAACTCTTCTTGGATATTCAAAGATCGTTGAAAGACAGCTGGTGTTTAGCTGGTCCTTAACAGGTTTTTAAATTGAATGTGCTTTTCAGCTGCTATAAATGTTATTGGTGTACTCTTCTTCCGAGTCATATTAAATCCAGCTTCATGAACACTCTCATCCCCAATGTACTAAATAGTACAGTACACAAACGCACTCGTGTACAACACACATTTGAAATCTCTTTTATTACGAGTATAGTCATCTCATAACCCTTTCTATTAGTTCTTTATTAAAGATACTCCTATAGGTATAGGCCATTAAAGTTATGATGCCAGGTAATTGACAATCAATTATTCTTTAATTTATTCATTCACTGCCCCTCAATCTCTTTCTTGTAACAGGCTGTGGAAAGTGACAGGATCTGATAGATAATGGTGTTTTTGTCCATAGCTGTTTTAAACTGGCAGTTTTAATGTTCATAAGTCCTCATCTCCCAGACTTAATAATCATCATTCCAACAACATACTCTATAGATTCTTTTCATTTAGCTTAACTCAATTTAGTTTTCTCAATGTCTTGTATTTCCATTTGTTCCTATTACTGGTAAAATTCTTTATGCTTTATTGGGGTTATCTCGATGCATTTCTGTTACTGCCAGATTGGAGAATTACCGTGGGCCTGGCAGCCTTGTGGTCGCACCATGAGCATCAGTGTGTTGATGCTAGCGGCTGTGTGCTCACAGCCATACAAGGCTGCTGGGTCCACAATAATTCTTCAATTATGTCGTAACAACTGTGCGTTGGAGCTAACCCCAAGAAATGATTCCGTATAGCTAGGAAAATAGAAATTATTTTTTAAATTTGTAGTTTTCATTGCTGAATTTGATAAACTGAATCATACCTTTCATCATATACGTTCGCAAACATAATATTACTCGTCACTCCTAACCTATCACCTTCCTGTATACTGTACTTTATCATGCTTTGCTTGGCACATCCATATTCACGTATAAACCCTTTCTTTGGTCTTCCTCATGTATCATTCAGGCAAATTCATGTGCCTCATTATTATTATTATTATTATTATTATTATTGAAAATCCTATTTTCATAATCATATTTAATTAGAGAGTACTGTATTTAGACATCATTAATTGTCCAGCATTTAGTTTTACATACCAGGAGGAATTTTACCATTCAACACTACTGTATTTCATTTTTAATTATGCTGATTTAAATTTCTTTTCAAAATGAATAAAAATATCTATATTTTTAATTTCAGGTGAGATAGCCGGGTTGAAGCTCTCATTCGAGTCCCCACTTGCGCTCCCACTGGGGAATGGCACAGTGGGCTAGTGTCTGGGTGGTGTAAGCCCAGCCCAACCGAGATAGTGCAGAGCTTCATGGTTTCAACCAAGGTAAGAATGAATGAATTTATTAATCAGCTGATCGATAGATTTATGCAGTTGAAAGGCTAAGGCTATTATTGGAACATAAATTGGTACAGTCAGATTTTAAAAGGAGTGGTTTGAAACTATTATAATGTATGAAAAATATTAAAATCACAATTAAATGTCCTTAGAATGTAATGGGTAATTTGTTTGGTCCTTTGTGTTCTGCTGTACTATGTATTTGAAAAGTTCAATGATTCCGGGTCAAAACAAATGTTTATGTCGGTATTCAGGCTGAAAAGTATGAATTACCGTAATATTGGGCACTGTGTAGATAGATGATCAGGGATGGATCACAATCTTCAAATATATATATTTTTTGTTTCCTAACATAATCATTTTTAAAAAAAAAACTTCTACTTTGTTGTGGTGGCCTGGTTGTAGCATCCTTGATTTAAGTCCCGCTCAAATTCCTTGGTCGGTGCAACCTCACCATCCATGTGAACTCAGGATAGGGGTGTTTGGGGGACTCTTACAGGTCTACCCATTGAGTCATCAGCAGCCATTGGCTGTCTCTCCTTGGCCCTAGCTTGGATGGAGAGGGGGCTTGGGCGCTGATCATATGCAATATGGTCAGTATCCAGGGCATTATTGTGCTTGATAGGGCAATGGCACTATGATGCACAGATTTACACATTCTAGTTGCATCATATATTGGGACTACTGGAACATTCACTTCTTCATCCGTACATTCTTCACATGCAGGATATACCAACCCACAACAAACTACACACCTTCCCGTAATTGCTCTTGTATTCTCATAACGTACCTTTCCAAAATGTATTCTCATTACGTACCTTTCCTTTTGGGAGTTGGAATTAGTTTATCATAACAATCGTTAATCATGTATACCATTGGAGGTAACTCGTATTTCTTAAACACCTTCCAATGATGATATTTCTGCACTTCCCCATATGTACAGGATAAGCTTTACAAATTTCCTCATTCTGCTTAAAAGTCTGCATACTTTCATGAACCATGTTATCCTCTGCCATCAATAATGCATGTCTCTCATCCATTCCTAAAACCACAGGTGTGTTTCATTTACAATCTGGCCATCCTTCTAAAGTGAATTACTTCAACATTGCAAAGCTGTGTCTTGTTTTGTCTTCTATTTAATGTCCTCTCTGACACCAGTACGCTCATGGAAATTAGTATAAACTATATTTCCATTGGTCTGATGAATTATGTACTTTTTCAAACCATTGAACCTGGCAACTTCTGTAATCTGGGATGAGTTATAGACTAAAGTCTTTTGAAAAGGGTCTTAGATATTTCAAATCCTACTTTACAGTAGCATTGAATTTCCCATGAAATATCGTTTGTTTTTCTATAAGAAAGGAAAAGATATTAACAACTCTTTCTTGATTTGTGCATAATTTAGTGATTTTGTAAAGGATTGCACAGCTTGTGCTATAGGTTTTATCATTTTCTAGTGCACAAACTACAGTGGGAAAAAAGAGTAACAAGTTTATCAACATTGCAATACTTTTATTATTATTAGCTAAACTACAACCCTAGTTGGAAAAGCAAGATGCTATTAGCACATGGGCTCCAACAGGGAAAAATATCCTAGTGAGGAAAGGAAATAAATAAATGATTTAAGAATTAATGAAAAATTTGAATAAACTTTTAAAAATCATTAACATTAAAACAGATATTCCATATATAGAGTATAAAAAGACATATTAGTCTATTCAACATAAAAACATTTGCTGCAAGTTTGAACTTTTGAATTTTCACAGATTTAACTACCCAATTAGAACAAGAGCTTCACTTAGTAATTTTTTCAGTTCCTGGAAGCACTTAGCTTGTGCTTCACTCCGCTGAAAGGCAACGTCTTGCTTTAATACATTTCTTATTGGCTTATTTATATCATGACAAATTAGTACTATACTTAGCCCAATCTTAGACACTAATTTTTGTTCTGTGGATAGGGAAAATTGGCAATGGTCTTTGCTTTCATTTTGTCTGGTTTCAATAGATTTTGCTTTGTTTTTGTCTGTTTTTAATAGCCTTTGCTTTCATTTTGTCTGGTTTCAATAGATTTTGCTTTGTTTTTGTCTGTTTTTAATAGCCTTTGCTTTCATTTTGTCTGGTTTCAATAGATTTTGCTTTGTTTTTGTCTGTTTTTAATAGCCTTTGCTTTCATTTTGTCTGGTTTCAATAGATTTTGCTTTGTTTTTGTCTGTTTTCAATAGCCTTTGCTTTCATTTTGTCTGGTTTCAATAGATTTTGCTTTTTATGTCTGTTTTCAATAGCCTTTGCCTTCTTTTTGTCTGGTTTCAATAACCTTTGCTTTCTTTTTGTCTAGTTCCAATAGCATTTCCTTTCTTTTTGTATGGTTTCAATCACTCAGAAGTTAGCACTTGTTATACTCAACCTAGATTGACTCCAGCTTTAATTTATTTGAATTTAACCATTGCTGTTTTGCAGTACAGTACTAGACATTTTTAACCTTTTGTTAATCATTGCTTCCATGAATCAGAATATCATTCAATTTAACCGTTACACCAAACCTTTATCAAACATTTCATGTATTGACCTCGGACATAGTTATAGGGTGTGGCCTTCTCCAAAACTTAGTCGTGAATACCAGTATTTCCTAAAATATATATCAAAAGGCCAAAGTCTAGACTCTAGGTGAATCCTCATCCAGTGGAAGATGCCAAAAACTTTTTTGAGCATCAAGAACTGTAAAAAGATTTGGATTTGATAACCTTGTTGACGCTTCTTTAAAAAATAAGTATACAGTAAAGGATAAGGATGTCTCTTCAAAACCGTATTATCCTTTTCTACTCTACACTATTTACCAACTCTGGAGAACCACTTGCCTCTGGTATTTTTCTCTTTTCTCCATTCCTTTTTGTTCAACCTAGAGTCCAGATCTAGATTGAAGGAGTTTGGTGCTTTTTTAACTGGGTGTACAACTGGGCCAGTGCCTGGATATTTATGTCTTAAGAAGAAGATACCATCAATGCAACTAAATCTTTCAATAAAACTCAGATTATTCAGAAAACACCATTTATGCTTTATTTAGGTTTTTCTAAACACACAAGTGTTATGAATTTAGGGACTATAAAAGTTCAGTTATCATCCGCAACATTAAACACCAGTTTATACTTGAAATTATCATAAATATCTTCAATTCATATTTTGTTAATTGGAAGTATTTTACTATTGGTGAAGGACCTGGTAATAGCCATAAGACTTCTTTACCTCATCTAGTCAAAGATCCTCTTGGGTAGCATGCTAACTTCATCACCTTCATCCACTAATACATTGAATTGCATCATATACTCGGGAAACTGAGGCTTGACCAAGTCTATGTGCTATAAATGAATAATTTGTCAGCATATTTGCACATGTCACAGGGTAATATACACAAAGCAGTAAGATAAAAGTACAGTACAGCATGGTTGAACACAAGAATGCAGAGTGTACACCATGACATGCAAATTTTGGCCAAGGATTGCACACTTTCTGTTGTGGTCCTCAAAACAAATATTGGTGGCATGACATGGAGGAGCTGTAATAATAAGACTGTACATACACATGTAGATAATAGAAATCAAAACATCACCACTAAGTCATAGAGAGTTATGAATATCAGCATAAGTTTATCAGAGCGGAATAGGAATACTTCCAAGCACATGATCCTGCACTATTAGTCTCGACGATCCTCAGATTTGGAAGATTGTTCTACCCATCCCTGCATACAACTTTGCCGTGTGAATTTAGTTGCCGCTTTCACAGGGATGTCCACAGAATCTTAAAAGGATTGCGGTGCCCCCATTTGTAACATTCTTGGTCTGCCTCTGGAAAAACCCACCGTCCAAAGGGATGTCTATAGCAACGTAATTTGCTACTACAGTATTGATTTCTTGGCATTTACCCGAGAGAAACTCTTCTTTCTTGGCTTGGTTTTGTGTCCTATACTGTACTGCGTGAAATTGTTGCTGGAATATTGTTTGTTTGATAGCAGCATTGAACTTTTCTCGTGCCTTTCACTGAATGCTGGAATCTAAATTTGTTTAATTTGATGGAGCAGTATTCAACATTTTCTTTTGCTTTTCACTAACTTCATGGGCTCAGCATTGATTAATTACATCTTCAGATGATAAATTACCTTGTCTTATTAGTGGAATCTTGTTTGATTTAATAGCTGCATTGAATTTTTTCTTATACTCTTCACTAACTTCGTAAGTTGAGCATTGATTGATAACCTCTTTAATAGATACATCACCCTGTCGTATTAGTCTGCCTCTTAGATTTTCATCTGTTATTCCACAAATGATCTTGCCCCTCAATAACTCATCATAAAATTGGCCATTGCTTTCTTTAAACCCCTTACTTTTATTTTACCTTTTCATTTTCCTCATCTTATGTTTATTTAGGTTAGATACAGTGCCACATCACACCTTGAGACACTAAGGACATTTCCGCGCCGAACACCCTGTTTAATATTAGCCGCAACTGTAGTTGACGACAAAACCTAATCGAGCACAAAGTCAGGCTTAATTTGGCAGTGCATATGTCTTTCTATTCTGTTAGGAAATTATTTTTTATAGGTGTTATAAAAGGGAGAATATATACATTATAACAGCATATTTGTATTCAGGAAATAAACATAATTTCTTGGGTAGCATGAACTTTATGGAAAATAAATCCATTCACATTCTTTTGACTTTATGATATTACGTGTTACAGAATGATAACTTGATAAGGTGCCCCTTACATTTCCTCCATACTTGTGTTAGACTTTTCTGCAGCCATATATCTTGTGTATATCACTTATAAGTGACCTTTGCTCAATACACTATAAGGATATGGTTACGAAGATTGAAGCAATCTTTGCCCGTATCAAACAGGAGAACCGGTGTTTGTGTTTATGGTGATATCTTGAATATGTATGGTACTACCTGACTGCTCAGTGTTCAGGTATGCTCCAAGTATAGGTAGTAGATTGGCCAGAGCACCAGCCACCTGTTGAGATACTACCGCTAGAGAGTTATGGAGTCCTTTGACTGTTCAGACAGTACTACATTGGATCCTTCTCTCTGGTTACAGTTCATTATCCCTTAGACTACACATACACCGAATAGGCTGAGCTATTCTTACGTATCCTCCTCTGTCCTCATGCACCTGACAACACTGAGATTACTAAACAATTTTTATTCACCCAAGGGGTTAACTACTGCACTGTAATTGTTCAGTGTCTACTTTCCACTTGGTGAGGGTCGAAGAGACTCTTTAGCTATGGCAAGCAGCTCTTCTAGGAAAAGGCCACTCCAAAATCAAACCATTGTTCTCTAGTTTTGGCTAGTGCCATAGCCTCTGTACCATGGTCTTCCACTGTCTTGGTTTAGAGTTCTCATGCTTGAGGGAACACTCAGGCACACTATTCTCTCTTGTTTCTCTTCCTCTTGGTTTGTTAAAGTTTTCATAGTTTATATAGGAATATTTATTTTAATACTGTTGATGTTCTTAAAATATTTGATTTTTCCTTGTTTCCTTTCCTCACTGGGCTATATTCCCGATTGGAGCCCCTGGGCTTATAGCATTCTGCTTTTCCAACGTGGGTTGTAGCTTAGCAAGTAATATTAATAATAATAATAATAATAATAAGAATAATAACAACATTCACTATCAAAGATAGGACAACTGTTTATGTGAAATTCATGGTGTAGTGATTCTTTGGATATTGTTAAAGTAGACTTTATTATTATTATTATTATTATTATTATTATTATTATTAGCTAAGCGAATGTCCAAATTGAAAAAGCAGAATGCTATAAGCTCCAAAGGGAAAACCGCCCTGTGAGGAAAGGAAGTAATGAAATAAATGAATTGTATATGAGAAGTAATAAATAAAATAAATGAAATATTTCATGAGTGAAAAGTGACCATACCAACTTCACGATACATATCAGTGGCACAATAATTAAGCTATGCTGGCAAGGAGATGTTTCATAAGATGTACCTATTTAGAAGGATAGTTTCTTGTAGTGTCTGCAACCTCCCCATCCTTGTGAGCTAAGGATTTGGGTTTTGGGTGAACTTATTAACCTTCCGATTCATCAGAAACCATTGCCTGTCCCTCCATGGTCCTAGCTTGAGAGGGAGGGCCTTGGGTGCTGATCATATGTGTATATATGGTCATTCTCTAGGTCATTGTCATTGTTCCTAACCTCTGCCATTTATGAGTTGCCTTTAAACATATCAAAAGGACTGTGAATATGAATGTCAGGGCAAGTATTCAACTGTACAGTACCTGTTTCCATTTCCTTCTATCTTGCTGTCAACCATTTGGCTATTACTTCATAAGGCAATTGTATGGTTTACTTATTGTTGCAAATTTGCACTGAATGCCCTCCTAGGGCACATTGCCGTCCCTTGTGGCTTAAATAAATAAATCAGGTCTAATGTCTGCATCAGAAGCAAACAAATTTTTGCAGACTGTGGGCATAAGGTTTGTGTCTGAAGACTAAGTTTCAGATATTATCTTTTTTTTTTGGGGGGGGGGGGGAATTTGGGAAATGTGTTATGTATGGTTTGGGGAGAAACTGCTCAAGGAGATTGATGACTTGATGATGTACATAGTTTTGTTAAGGCATTTTCGTTAACTGGGTCTTGATTATCGTTATCATAGCATAGTTTAGACGTGTTATTGAGTTGCTTGGTTTAGACTGAGTTAGATTTGTCTTACGTTATAAATATGTATGTGTGTATACTGTATATACATGGTATATGTATGTATATATATTTTGCTGTATGTTTGTATGTATGTATGTACAGTATATATCATCATCCTCATCTCCTACGCCTATTGACGCAAAGGGCCTCAGTTAGATTTTGCCAGTCGTCTCTATCTTGAGCTTTTGATTCAATACTTCTCCACTCTTCATCTTCCACTGTGTGTGAGTGTGTGTGTGTAGTCAAACTTGTTTTTGCAATGCTATAGTTGCCATTTCACCTATGCCATATCTTGCATATTAAATACTGCAAGTATGATACAAATTAATGTGACGAGACTATTCTGACTGCCATGGTGATCAAAAGTGAATAGGATTTTAATCCACAAACATCTTTTCTTTCAGCAGGCAGGAGATATTCCTGGGAAGCCAGACATCACAAATATCAGCCAATGTAAGTACACAATTTTAATTTTTTGTGTTTTATCTGTAGATTTTATCAGCGGCATATACTACTACTTAGTGTCACAGAACATATTCTCTTGCTTGAGGGTACACTTGGGCACACCATTCTATCTTGTTTCTCTTCCTCCCGTTATATTGAAGTTATTATCCTCTTGTTATTTTCAAGTTTTTACTGTTTATATGTGAGAGATTTATTTTGATGATGTTATTGTTCTTAAACTTCTCTTGTAGTTTATCTTGATTTCCTTTCCTCACTGGGCTATTTTCCATGTTGGAGCCCTTGGGCTTAGAGCATTGTTGTGTCATAAACTCTTATGCTTTTATTGTAAGGATCAAGTTTGCATTATTTGTACTCAGTTCTCTCTCCTTTTTGGCTGACTGTTTGCAATATATCTCATTTATACGGTTTCTCTTCACCCTCACTCTATTCTTGCTTATTATCTCTTGTTCTTCTCCCTAATCTTAGCCTTTCGTCTTTATCTTAGCATTTCCCTATCTATCGAAGTCTGCTGGTGGGAATATTGTCTCACATTTCCCCCCCCCCCATTGAAGTGGTTTGAGATTGAGTACCTCGTCTCAAGTTTCTTCTTCAGACCAAGAACGATAGGAGATAACTAATTCCTTTTTAACAACGAATGGATGGAAATTTAAGACAAATTATTCATATGATCAATATTTGAAGACAAGATTATTATTATTATTGTTATTATTATTATTATTTTGTTGTGTGTCGTTTACTTAATTGTTTAGAATTACCTCTCTCTCTCTCTCTCTCTCTCTCTCTCTCTCTCTCTCTCTCTCTCTCTCTCTCTCTCTCTCTCTCTATATATATATATATATATATATATATATATATATATATATATATATATATATATATATATATATATATATATAAATAAATTTATAATGCCTTTAATTCTTTGAACAAAACATGATTTGCCTAAAATTTATTTACAAATATTTTTTTTATTTTACTTGCATTTCAGGTGTTAAATAACGATTCAGTTTTTTTGTTGGTGCTAATTGAATTCTTGAATAAATGTACCCGTTGCCAAGGGCCTGTCCGGTTTGGGAAAAAGAATCTTGAGTGTCAGAATAGATGACTTTTCATGTGGTTATTACTTCGTTGTTTCCAGTCAGTTTTGTTATAGATATTTCTGTTATATGATTTTGAGAATTAATTCTTTACTATCTGTTTTTCTCCTTGCTCATTACTAGGGTAGAAGAGAGACTTTAGCTATGGTAAGCAGCTCTTCTAGGAGAAGGACACTCCAAAATCAAACCATTATTCTCTAGTCTTGGGTAGTGTCATAGGCTGTGTATCATGGTCTCCCACTGTCTTGGGTTAGAGTTCTCTTGCTTGAGGGTACACTATTCTATCTTACTTCTCTTTTTCTTCAAGTTTATATAGTTTATATATGAAAGATCAATTTTAATGTTGTTACTGTTCTGAAAATATTTTCATTTTAATTTTTCATTACTTCTCTTGTAGGTTATTTATTTCCTTTTTCCTTTTCTCACTGGGCTATTTTACCCTGTTGGAGTCCTTAGGCTTATAGCATTCTGCTTTTCCAATTATGGTTGTAGCTTAACCAGTATGCTGTTATGACTAAACTATTCCTAGTTGCTTAAATTTTCCATACAATTTTGTCGTATATGTTAATAAACCTGGCTAATAACGAGAGAGAGAGAGAGAGAGAGAGAGAGAGAGAGAGAGAGAGAGAGAGAGAGAGAGAGAGAGAGAGAGAGAGAATATTTGTCAAGGTCGCTGAAATATACGAGAGAACCTTCGTTGTGATAAACAATACTCTACAAATCTTATTATGTATGCTATACTTAATTATACATTATCTTTATTGGTTACATTTAATCTTGAATAACATGTATTTCCATCTAATGAGATTAACAGGTCGGATTTTAAGAATAAAACAACGTTTTAAGACACACAAAAAGGCCAACGGCCTAAAGCTTCCTCCTGTCAGCTAGAGGTAATGACGTCGTAGTTTTTTTGTTTCGTTTTTTCGTTATATTACGCTTAATGAGCTAATAATGATAATGATAGTAATACCACGGATAATATTAATTGTGATCATGAGTTTTGTTATAGTAATAGTAGAAAAAGGCCGAAAATATTGCATTTAAGCTAACCAATTTAAAAAAGGCCAAATTTAGGTATCTAGCGCGAAAAAAGCCAAGTTTAAGTTTTTGCGCCCGAAAAAGGCCAACTTGGCAACCCTGGATCATCTAATGTTTACGTTTTCGAGAAATCAATTCACTATCGTAAAATCGGCCATAATTCTTATATGCAAGCTTTTTAATATACTTTATTCAAAGCAGCGTTGTATATAATTATTGCGTGTGCTTATACTTTAATAAATATGCCGGTATAATATAAATTAAGTTGATTAATGAGTAAAATTAGCGGACATTTCGTCCGAAGCTGGGTTGTTGGCGATCGTCAACCCATATCTATTTGGCTTCTATTATACCGGCTTTATGCCTTCAATATTCTGAATTAGGCTTATATATATGGATTCCTGCCATGACAAAACCTATTTTAGGAAGGAGAAATATGAAAATTGATGCCGATTTCATTTAAAATGATGATTCGAAGTTTCGAGGCGAAGCTGTGAGGCATAACCCTTATAACGGCGCAGAGATAGCAGATCTGCCCAAAACAGTATAGGAAAATAGTACTTAATAGTACTTGTGAAAACTCCTGCTTCAGAATCAAATATTTTTCATCATATTGAATTAGTTATTTTAAGTATTCGAGAGGAATACATTAACCTGTTTTATCAAAAGGGTAATAATATAATATGATTATTACTTACAGAATAATAGCATTGGTTCAAGCTTTAATTACCATTAAATGTATTGGTATTATTATTATTATTACTGTATTATTATTGTTATCATTATTATTATTATTATTATTATTATTATTATTATTATTATTGTTTGTGTTATTGTTATTATTACTAGCCAAGCTAGAGCCCTTTATATATATAAGTAAATAATATATATATATATATATATTATATATATATATATTATATATATATATATATATATATATATAATTCTCAAATCGTGATGATTCCTCTAAAACTCATTTCCATTTAGAAATTTACATTAATTGTGTTTTCATATCGCAATCAGTTTTTTTAGATGCATTTTCTTCCCACTTAGTAATTTGCCATCATGTTGAGTCGAATAATATTTTTCATTACTCAAGGAGTTTATTTATTTCCATATTTTAGTTCATTTCCTTACTGGGCTATTTTCCCTCTTGGAATCCTTGGGATTATAGCATCCTGTTTTTCCAACTAGAGTTGTAGCTTAGCTAGTAATGATAATAATAATAATAATAATAATAATAATAATAATAATAATAATAAATAGTAATAATAAACCTTTCCACAATTTTACCACTTTAATAAGCTTTCATACCAAACACAATGTTTTAGATTCACACACACACACACACATATATATATATATATATATATATATATATATATATATATATATATATATATATATATATATATATATATATATATATATATATATATACACGTTTTAGTTTAGGAAGTTACTTCCCTTTGCTTCTTCAATAATATGAAAATATCCGTCATCCCCTATCTTTTTCTTTGAGAATTTCCTCGTCTTTTCTGATACCTGATCGTGCTCCGGTTCAGAAGGGGGGGGGGGGTGATTCGAGCTAATTTGGGATGTTGGCTGGGTCCCGGAGGGGGAGGTGTTGCACACGTGTGTTAATTGCTTTTGAAGAGAAGAAAGATGAGGGAAATGTTTTTTATTATTATTATTATTATTATTATTATTATTATTATTATTATTATTATCATCCAATGTACGTCCTTTAATGGAATATCCAAATTATACCTTGCCTGGTGAATGTCACACTGGGGTTTGGTTCCTGCTCAAACTCGTTAGTTCCTATGGTAGCTGCAATCTCTCCTTGTGAGTTAAGAAGGGGTTGGGGTTCAGGGGAGCCTATAGGTCTACCTGCTGAGCCATCAGCAGCCATTGCCTGGCCCTCCTTGGTCCTAGCATGGGTTGAGAAGGGCTTGAGCCGATCATATGCAATATGGTCAGTCTCTAGGGTATTGTCCTGCTTAATAGGACAATGTCACTGTCCCTTGCCTCTGCCATTCATAAGAGGCCTTTAAACCTTATGGGGTCTAACTGGAAAAGCAGCTCAATTTAAAAAGGAAATAATAGAAGAAATGAATAGAATATGATTGAAAAATAATGAAAAAATATACAGATTACCAACAACTACACATGAGGCCGTAAAAGTGTCAATATTACAGCATTTGATAAAGAGTATTTTAAGTATGCTACTTAAATTCTAAGTAAATCTATTACTTATGAATTTAGGTTGATGAGTTTGCGTTTCTGGGCACCCATACTAGGTTGGTTTGCTTTGAACTATCAGACAAAAATCTCCTACTATCACCAGTCTGAAGTTGGCCAATGTGGCGAAGAAAACAGGCCAAAGGCCAGACATCACTAAGGACATGTCTGAGGCCTTTGTCCTGCATTGGAGTAGAAACGGCTGCATTTGCTTTTATTTTGAACATATCACAGAATTCTTTATTTTATTAATCGAGCATTTTCGTAATCTGTTATATTGAAGTTTTATTTGAACCAAATTATTATAAAACTGGTTCTGTGACTTCGTATTGTCAAACCTTTTAATTCGAAATTCCTGTGGTCTCCCTACATACAGTTGTAGGGCCCCTCAGAATCATATTTCGCCAGCAATCACCTAGAACGATAAATATTCACCGAGAGAGAGAGAGAGAGAGAGAGAGAGAGAGAGAGAGAGAGAGAGAGAGAGAGAGAGAGAGAGAGAGAGAGAGAGAAAATTCATGTTCACCTCGAGTCTAGTCTTATGGTTCTGTCTTGTTTCTCTTCCTCTTGTTTTGTTCAAGTTCTATAATTTATATAGGAGGTATTTATTTTAATGTTGTTACTCTTCTTAGAGATTTAATTTTTCCTTGTTTCCTTTCCTCACTAGGCTATTTTCCCTGTTGTAGCCCCTGGGCTTATAGCATCCTGCTTTTCCAACTAGGGTTGTAGCTTAGCATTTAATAATAATAATGATAATAATAATAATAATAATAATAATAAACTTTGTTTAATTCAAATGAATGATGTTGGCAGTTATTCTCATTGAGAGTTTAGTAAGTAGGAACTTTGAGACACGTCTCTCTCTCTCTCTCAAGTCTATATGCCTATGTTAATCCAACAGTAGGTCTGACTGGTCTGCTCATCGTACAGGTGATGGTGAATTCTCGTTGTTGATCGATATTTACCATTTTGGGTTTGATATTTTTAGCTATCAGGAGTCATATAGTTTACTGAAGGAAGTGATTTCGAGTTTATGGGATGTAGGGTTATTTCTCTTTCTTCCCTATCGGTTGATTATCAAAATGTCCTTAGATGCCAGAAAGGTGAAAATGCATTGACTGATTTTTAATATTGTGCATGAAACGTAATTCAGTTTTTGTTCCTCTTGTTTTATTTTTCTGGCATCGGAACTGGTCTACACA
>NW_027172069.1:5000-15000 GCF_036898095.1 Palaemon carinicauda | reverse complement strand
ACTAGGGTTGTAGCTTTGCAATTACTACTACTACTACTACTACTACTGATAAAGAATTACGACAACGTCAAACATACTTATATTTATTTCCATCACCAATACACAAAAAACGTTTCTAACATGTGTTCATAATCATGATCCTGGATAAAAAAAGTAAAACAGTATAGAACAAGCTGTATATAAATCTTGTTAACAAGTAGAATTTAAGAATATTTAGCTTTGTTATAATTTTCCAGTTCCTTATTAGACTGAGGTTCCCTTCCACCCACTCAGTATCTGATAGTAATGAAAATAATCATCTCCTCCTCCTCTTATGCTTATTGTTGCAAAGGTCCTCAGTTAGATTTCGCCAGTCGTCTCTATCTTGTGCTTTTAAATCAATACTTCTCCATTCATCATCATCTACTTCACATTTCATAGTCCTCAGTCATGTAGGCCTGGGTCTTCCAACTCTTCTAGTGCCTTGTGGAGTCCAGTTGAAAGTTTGGTGAACTAATCTCTCTTGGGGAGTGTGAAGACTAATAGTAGGAAAAATAATAAGAAATTAACCATAATATTAATATTGGAAACTACAACAGCATGAAAGACAACGTATTTAATGTTAACTATAATAAGGATAATATAAATTGTGATAATTGTGACCTTAAATTCTTTCGTATTTTTTTTTTCTTTTCAACTTTCTCTCGAGTAAGCCATAATTTACGCAATGGGGATTTCCATAGTTATGGGAGAAGAGCCTCATATCTTATATTTAAGGGATTAATTCATTATTTAATGGGAATTATTGGTCGATTTATTTGATTTATTATCGATTAAGGTGGACTTGTCAGGTTGTATACCATTGACCATTCTCTCTCTCTCTCTCTCTCTCTCTCTCTCTCTCTCTCTCTCTCTCTCTCTCTCTCTCTCGCTGTCCAAGAAGAACAATATTTGTCTAACTTTTTTTAATACGTAGTGTGTTAGTACAAATTAAGTTGTTCATTTCTTGTTCTTCAATAACTGCTGTACCCGTTGCCTGGGTTTGGGGAAGGTTATTATTGCTCTTCTCATTTTTCCATTATTAGAATCTCGACAGAATGTGCAAGTTTTGACTTTATTCCCGTTACATTGTTCTCGATTAATTTTCCTTTGATCGCTGCAACCTCACCATCCTTGTGAGTTAAGGATAGGGGGAGGGGTTTGGGGGAGCCTATAGGTCTATCTGCTGAGGCACATGTCGCCATTGTCTGGCCCTCCTTGGTCCTAGCATGGAGAGGGGGTTTGGACGCTGATCATATGTATATATGGTCAGTCTCTAGGGCATTGTCCTGCTTGATAGAGCAATGTCTCCGTCCCTTGCCTCTGGTGTTCACGAGTGGCATTAAACCTTTAAACATAGTTTTAATCATATATTCTCTCTCTCTCTCTCTCTCTCTCTCTCTCTCTCTCTCTCTCTCTCTCTCTCTCTCTCTCTCTCTCCCGAACACGTTCCTGAAGGAAAATTAGATTAAATACTCGATCAGTACACGTATGGTATGGTGGCTGTAATGTATAAAGTTTATTCGCTGTCTAATTGGTTAGAATTATCTTGTCCAACCAATCAGCGATCAGGAAACTTTTCCGAGTTAAAAGGGCACCCGCTGCGAGTCGGTGCAAATCTGCCTTGCTAAAAAAAATTGACTATAGTTTGTGTTATTCTCATTTTTACAAAACCGTAATCTCAAATTTTTTATATGAATATATGGGTTTGTTTTCTTGATTTTTATTTTTTGTTTCAACCATACGTCGTTCAGAATTTTAGTTTTTATTAAAATATTTATATTGATCTGTTGGTTAAAATCATGATAGTTTATTAAGATAAACATTTTATTTATCAACTCAGAGGGTGAAAAGTTGGTTCTGCTTGACGTTTGCTCTCTCTCTCTCTCTCTCTCTCTCTCTCTCTCTCTCTCTCTCTCTCTCTCTCTCTCTCAAATAGGCAACACCTTGACAAAGCAACCAAACCTGACAGTTATTAGTTTATCTAGAAACCTGAAATCAAAGTTTATTTATTAAACTAATAAAACGAATATGTGCATATCGATCTTAAATACTCCCTGGCTAATATTTAGTCTCAGTACATGGTCTATGTGTCATTTTTCTTAGACAACTTTGCCTTCTATTTATTATTATTATTATTATTATTATTATTATTACTACTACATCCGTCAACGAAGTTGGAAGGAGGTTCTGTTTTGGCCCTCGTGTGTGTGTGTGTGTGTGTGTGTGTGTGTGTGTGAGTGAACGGCTTCCTGGCCCACAATTTTAATCGTAGAGTAATGAAACTTGCAGGGATTAACTTGTGTAAAAAGCAGGAAATGATTACCTTTTCTTATTACTGTATTATTATTATTATTATTATTATTATTATTATTATTATTATATCGACCCAAACTAATGCAGTTCATTATAATACGTAGTTCTTAATTCCATGGAAAATCACCTTATTTTTAGTTTAATTTTTGAAAAAAAATTACTTAACATAACAATGATGTGGCTTCGTCCTATACTTGTGTTAATAGTATACTACCAAATTCTACACAAGTTAAAGCTATTTATAGTCGTTTTGATTTTTAATTAACATATGAAAATCCCTTCTTTAACTTATGTTAATCTTTCTGGATTATTATTATTATTATTATTATTAGCTAAGGGCTCCAACAAGGAAAAATAGCCCAGTGGGGAAAGGAAATATGTAAATGACATAAGAAACAATGAACAATGAAAATAAGATATAAAAACAATAACATCAAAACAGATTTGATAATGATCACGCATCCTTCCTTCGTCCCCTAGCTCCACCCACTTTTTAGCTTTCTGCTTTAACTATCTTCTCCCGTCCTTCCAATTTGCCTTCCAGAAGGCGTTGACTGTTTGACATTGTGTTATAATTTTTATAGTTTATGAAATATCTGTTTCGATGTTACTGTTTTTGTTTTAAACATTTTATTTTAATTGTTCATTGTTTCTCATATTGTTTATTTATTTCCTTATTTCCTTTCCGCACTGGGCTGTTTTTCTCTGTTGAAGCCCTTGGACTTATAGCATTTTGCTTTTCTAACTAGGGTTGTAGCTTAGCTAGTAGTAATAATAATAATTACTTTAATGACTGCTTTTCTGGTCCTATACTGTAGGGGAACCCTACTCTCTACAAGACCTTTCGTAAATCATTTTATCGTATACATTCCAAGACATTCAGCATTTCACATCGTATATTTCTCGTTATTTGCAAAGTCCACATTATCGAAGTACTTAGAAAACAAGAAAGTTTTCAGTTTCCCCTTCAAAGCCTTAATATTTTCAGTCTTCTGGTGGGTGGGATCTTGCTGTATAGTCTTATAGTGCCATTTTAAAATCTTAAAGGCAAGATTCTATAAGCCCAAGGGCTCATTCAGTGAAAATAGCCTAGTGAGGAAAGGAAGTACGGAAATAAACTACAAGAGAAGTAACGAATAATCAAAATAACATTCTGAAAGCAGTAACATTGATATAAATCTTATATATTTAAACTACAAAAAAGACTTATGTCAGCCTGTTTAATATAAAAATGCTAGTTGCTCTTGTACATTTTTCGGCCTTTAATGAGAACAATCTCTCTCTCTCTCTCTCTCTCTCTCTCTCTCTCTCTCTCTCTCTCTCTCTCTCTCTCTCTCTCTCTCTCTCTCTCGTAATCGGATCATAATTATTTTCGTAAAATCTTCATCAATTTTCTTTCCTGTCATTCATATATATATATAATATATATATATATATATATATATATATATATATATATATATATATATATATATATATATATATATATATATAATCTACACCTAGATTTTACCAGTCGTCTCTATTGAGTTTTTAAATCAGTAATTCTCCATTCATCATCTTTTACGCTTCTTATTCCTCAGCCATGTAGGCCTGGGTTTTTAAAACACTTCTAGTGCCTTGTGGGGCCCAGTTGAACGTAGGGTTGCATGAGGCGAGCAATTCATTCAAACGTAACTTATCACAAGCTATAAAAGCAGAAATTATATCAGTCATGTTTGTGCATTTGTGTGAAAATCGTAGAAATGAATGCGAAGAATAATGTCAAAAAACAATGTATTTAAAGAAATATATAGAAAGCTGAACGCGCACTGCATAGCACGAGAATTAGAAAAAATAAGTGAGAAATAATAGTTCTGGCTATGAGCCAAGAGAGGGTGGTCGGGTGGGGTGGGAGGCTGGCCGCTGGGAACCCAGGGAGGCGGGTGGGAGGGTGGGAGCTCTGCGGAAGCGAAGATATTGTTGGTGTTGGAGACAACAGTGGTGGAGAGAGACTGTTGGCGATTGTGTTGGAGGTTGGGGGCTGGGTGGTGGAGGTGGAGGTGGCGGAGGGTGAGGGTGAGGGTGGAGTTGCGCGGCCGAGCCAGCTGTCAGAGTCAGACCTCACACCTCAGAGTCGGGTGGTCAAGTACTGTCAACTTAAACTAGTTGCTCTCAGGGTGTAGTGAGGAGCGGATGTGTTGTAAGCGCTCTCGTGACTTGGTAGAAGACGACCGAGATCTCCAACATGCAACGTTATGGTAATAAAATGATTTGCTCTTTATTTACCGTTTATAATAATTTTACATCAGTTTAATGATTACAGAGAAACGTTATTAAATCATTCTGTTGTATTAACTTGATCGAATAAAACACTTTCGTATAAGACAGATGCACATGATCTGGTTGATTTTATTATACATAAAAACTAATCTTATTGATAATACAGTAGTTATTATGAATATCTGGGAACGAATATGTTGTCATGGGAGCCACATGACCGAGTTTTGAAGATCATTTTGATTTATATTTTATAATAAAGGTTTTAATCAGCCTTTTCGTTTATGACTGAAATTCAAGAGCAGATATCGAGGTGTTTTTAGAGGCAATTGATTATTACCCCTTTTTCTATTAATCTGTCTATTATTATTATTATTCCCTCTTCTATTTTTTTTCATAGACCTGTCTTGAGTGTGGGACCTCCTGTGGGAATATTGTCTCGCTTTAACCCACAGTGGGATTGTAAAGATGTCCTATTAATCATAGCATGATTTAATGTTTTTTTATTGTTATAAATACTGTATCTGCGTATTGATTATTTTATCTTTTTTTATATATTTTTACGGTGATTTAGTTTTGTGTATTTATTGGCCTAATACGAATATCTCTCTCTCTCTCTCTCTCTCTCTCTCTCTCTCTCTCTCTCTCAAATTATTTTATAATTATTATTATTATTATTATTATTATTATTATTACTTGCTAAGCTACAACCCTAGTTGGAAAAGCAGGATGCTATTTAGCCTAAGGGCGCCCGCAGGGAAAATAGCCCTGCGAGGAAAGGAAACAAATAGAATAGTCTGCCCATGTGTACCCTCAAGCAAGAGAACTCTAATCCAAGACACTGTTTCGGGTTAGAGTTCTCTTGTTTGAGGGTACACTCTATTTTTTTTATAGTTTATATAGGCGATATTTATTTTAATGTTGTTAATCTTAAAATGTTTTGTTTTTCCTTGTTTCCTTTCCTCACTGTCTCACTGTACTATTTTCCCTGTTGGAGCCCTTGGGCTTATAGCATTCTGCTTTTCCAAGTTGGGTTATAGCTTAGCAAGTAATAATAATATTAAACAAACATTATATATATATATATGTATATATATATATATATATATATATATATATATATATATATATATATATATATTATGTGGGTAATTGCCATAATAATAATAATAATATTAAACACACACAGACACACACATACACACACACACACACATATATATATATATATATATATATATATATATATATATATATATATATATATATATATATATATTATGTGGGTAATTGCCATAATAATAATAATAATATTAAACACACACAGACACACACATACACACACACACACACACACATATATATATATATATATATATATATATATATATATATATATATATATATATATAAGGGTAATTGCCAGAAATACAATATGTTTTTACTATTTTTCTCTTTTTTTCAACTTATTTTTCAAAACGCGAATGGTCTGCCGTGATTTACGAATTATTTAAAAAGCAATGTTAGATCATATTTTGCATTCTGCATGAACATGTATGCATCTGTGCCTGATCTTTGGCCTTAGATTTTACAATACAGTAAATTATATTAGTTGTGTCTATAATTCTTAGTCTGGCCTTATAGACGTCAAGCTGCATGTTAGCCCCAGCACCCAGAGAGAGGTTGGGAGAATATTGTCACCTTCATACACTTTATTCTTTAAGTGACTTTGAGAGGTTTTGCTGTTAGTATTATTTTTTCGAATTTATTTCAAGTAGAGAATAATTTCATGTATTTATTTATTAGATGTGTCGTATTATTTCCCGTATGAGTTTAGTATAGTCACGCTGTACATTGTAGACATATTAAAGGGTCTCTGCATCGCCCTTTCTGACCTATTGGACACATCCCAACCTGGCTGTTCTACTAGGCCCGCTCAAACTCGATAGTTTCTCGTAGTGTCTGCAAGCTCACCATCCTTCTGAGCTGGCAATGTGAGTTTGGGAAGCTTGTAGGTCTACCTGCTGAATGATCAGCAGTCATTGCCTGGTTCTCCCTGGTCTTAGCTTGGGTGAAGAGGTGTTTGAGAGCTGATTATATGTATCTATAATCTTTAGGGCAATGTCACTGTCCCTTGCTTCTGCCATTCTTGAGTGGCCTTTAAACTGTACTCAATTTTCAAATTACTCCCTTAACTCCGTTCCTGCTCCCTTTATTTCATCTTGATGTCCAACCAAATTTTAACTTTTTGTGGCCCAGTGAAAATATTAGGTTTGCTTAGAAAGAGCATTTTAAATGCTGGGTTTGTTGGAGGATATAAGCCCAAGGGCTCCAACAGGGAAAAATAGCCCAGTGAGGAAAGGAAATAAATTATATGAGAATTGATGAATAATTAGTATCAAATGTTTTAATATTAATAACAACATTGAAATAGATCTGTCATATATAAACTTCGAAGAGAAACTTACGAGTATGTCACCCTGTTCAACATAAAAACATTCGCTGCAAGTTTGATTTTGTGAAATTCCAAAATATCTACTGTCTGATTAAAAAGAGTATTCCACAGTCTGGCCACAGCTCGAATAAAACTTCTAGAATACTGTATAGTATCTGGATACTTCTAAACCTCAGTTATGAATCCTGGTAAGGATCTTATACTCCCACCTTGGTAGGATTCTTAAACCGAATTCCTTGCGGTGGTAAATGACTCGATCATATTCAGGTGATGTTTTGAATGATTTAATTTCCCATTTTTTAGTTTATTTATTTTTCAAAGCGTAAATAGTTAACATAAACGTTTGTATGGTTTTTAAATGATGATTTTAACTATCATCATCATCTCCTCCTACTCCTATTGACGCAAAGGGCCTCGGTTAGATTTCGCAAGTCGTCTCTATCTTGAGCTTTTAATCCAGTACTTCTCCATTCATTATCTACTTCATGCTTCTTAGCCCTCAGCCATGTAGGCCTGTGCCTTCGAACTCTTTTAGTGCCTTTTAACTGTATATTACATCCATCATCAATTGTAACTTGTCCATTGCAGGACAAAGGCCTCAGTCATGTCCTTCCACTCGTCTGTTTATGGTCTTTCTTTACGAGTTTTGGAATTTTACCAGTTAAAGGATGTCATTTATAAACGGATATATATTTGTTCTCGTTTTTACATTCAAATTTTCTTGGTTCGTCAATCCATCGTCTTCTCTTCATTCCCCTTTTCTTTTGCGGTCTTTATAAACAGATTTTATATATACATACATATATATATATATATATATATATGCACATATATTGTATGTATGTATATGTATTGCACATATATATATATATATATATATATACAGAGAGAGAGAGAGAGAGAGAGAGAGAGAGAGAGAGAGAGAGAGAGAGAGAGAGAGAGGGGGGGGGTATCACATAGGTGGTCTTTGAGCCAACGAAGTGCTATAGGACACATAGTTTCTTAGCATTGAATTACTCAGTATTTTGTATCTACGTTATTACCTTTCATTACTTTATTCCTTATATTGTCCTGGAAGAGATTCACATCAGACAAGCCAAGTAAAAGTCAAGTTTTATAATGTTCCATTAAGTAGAACTAACGGGAACTATTAGTCAAAGCGCACATTAGGTACACTCCACACACCTGTCCCAACTTACATGTAGATCAAAAGTTCATCTCCCTACCTTGTAGTTCCTTCAAATCCCCCTCAGTACATTCATGGCTTCCATATCCAATCACATACCATCATATTCTATATTTTCTTTCCTTATATGACTGCTTTTCTCATTAAATCCCTTGGCCAGTAACTGATAATCATGATGGAACTATATCTATATTCATATAAGCCATATATTATACTCCTCCTAATATCTGGATTTTCTCTATACCTCGGGGTCAGAGACCCAAGGGGGAATCAACTGAAAGGTAATAGCTTCTGGTCGGCCGGGGAATCGAACCTAGGCCCAAGAAACTGAGGTTCCATTAACCTAGCTGAGTTGCTAAGTCAATGGAACCCCTATTTTTGGGGCCCAGGTTTTATTCCCCGTCCGACCAGAAGCTAATATCATGGAGTTGGTTGCCCTTTGGGTCTCTGATCCCGAGTTATAGAGAGAATCCAGATATTAGGAGAAATTTTATATATATATATATATATATATATATATATATATATATATATATATAAAATTTTTTTACAGTTTGTATATGACATATGTTTTAACGTTGTTACTGTTTTTAGAATGATTAAGTGTTAATTTGATCTCATGATTTATTTATTTCCTTTCCTCACTCGGCTATTTGATCTCATGATTTATTTATTTCCTTTCCTCACTCGGCTATTTTTTTTCTATTTTAGCCCTTGGGCTTATAGCATCTTGCTTTTCCAACTAGGGTTTTAGCTTGGATAGTAATAATATATATACGTATATATGTGTATATATATACGTATATATATATATATATATATATATATATACACACACATGTATATATATACACTTTCCCCACCAATTATCATTTGTTACCGTAAAATCATTGTGTTCAATTAATTGCACAACTTTCCTTTGGGTGTCTTGAACAATATTGGTTTGTGATCGGCACTCCAGAGAGAGAGAGAGAGAGAGAGAGAGAGAGAGAGAGAGAATTAATCAGAAAGCGGGTACTTATTGCTAACCATGATAAAGTAAATTACAATGTCCTGCTAAGATTAACAGGACAACTTTTCGTCCACTAAGGGTAAAGGCAGGACAATGTTCCTACAGTCCGTCCTACACCCAAAATAGGGCTATGAAAAAAATTAGGAGATAGAGAATAAAAGGCAATAATATTAATAAATGAACTTCAGCTACAAACTAAAAAGCCTACTGAAAAAAAAAAATTTAAAGTATATATAAACATGATCTTCAAAGTTTGGTAATTTTTAGTCCTATGATATGAACAAGTTAGATAACAGGTTTTTTAAGTGTCCAGATATTCATATATATATATATATATATATATATATATATATATATATATATATATATATATATAATGTGTGTATATATTATATATATATATATATATATATATATATATACATACATATGTATATATATATATATATATATATATATATACATACATATGTATATATATTATAATGTATGTATATAAAATACACACACACACACACATATATATATATATATATATATATATATATATATGATGAAAATAGGTTTTTTTTATCAATGTGTTCTCTTATGACTGTGCAGTGATTATTTATACTCGCTCTCATCCTATAAGCAAGATAGTGATACTGTTGTGATGTATATCGTAAATCTAAATGTATTCATATCAATAGATTACTTGATAACTCTACGATATGTTGAAAACTCCGTCAAGTTAACAAAATGAAAAATTGTTTTT
>NW_027172068.1:75000-88258 GCF_036898095.1 Palaemon carinicauda | reverse complement strand
GACCAGGGTTCGATTCCCGGCCGGAGCCAAGCTCTTGTCTTTGTGTGATTTCGCCTGGGGCTCTGATCCCGAGGTCGTTAACAGAATCCAGACATTAATATATCAAAAATATATATGGCTTATTTGAATATATGTATATATATATGTCTATGTATGTATGTATACATATATGTATATATACATGTATATGTATGTATACATATATATATATATATATATATATATTATATACATACATATTTATATATATATATATATATATATATATATATACACATACACACATACAAATACCAAACCCTTCTCTATTAAATGCGTTCAGCGAGAACCACCACCGCTAGCCCGGTATTAACCAGGTTAATTACCAGACACGCCGCTCTTAACCGACAGGAATGACCTTGGTTATAAACTTTAATTATTAATGATTTTCGAAAGCATTAGCCCCATTGCTTGATTATTGCAAAAATGCTGCTATCATTTGGTGAGATAAACAGTGCATCTTTGATCTCTATTAACTTTGATGTATCGAGTTTTGTCTTAATAGTTACAGATGGTTTCAAGTTATTAGATATATATATATCTGCCGTAGGTTCTAGAACCTTCAAATATGAGGCCCAAAAGACTATACAATAGGATCACTCTAGACGTCAGAAGGACTGAAAGATATTAATAAGGCTTTCATGAGGAAACTGAAGACTCTTATTTTCCTAGTGTTTCGATAATGTGGAATTGACAATGTGTGACGTGGAAAGCTGAATGTTTTGGAATGTATACGATAGAATGATTCACGAAAGGTCCTATATAGAGAGTAGGGTTTCCATGCAAAGTAGGACTAGGAAAGCATGATTTGATAATTAACATGGGGAAGACACTGTGGTCCCAGCCCCTCCCCCTTTCCTAACTACAACGACGATAGTTTAGCCCTAGTTAGGAAAAGAAATAGAAATGTAAAAGAAAAGTATTGAATAGTTAATATAACATATTATAAGATCAATAACAATATTGAAATAGATTATTATCAATTATATACAATCAGTATCGTGAAATTAAAAGTCTAAAGTCTAACTTTACCTAATTAATTTTATGCCTTTGCCGCGAAACTTCCAAAATCAATCTTAAATGTCTGCTTGGATTTGTAACTCTTGTAATTATCATGTCTATTTATTCCATCATTATGCTCAATATGTATCCGAATTCTAAATAATTAGAATACCTAAGACTGAGGTAATGTACTGTTCATATGTCAAAATCATAGTTTGTCTTTGTGAACGACTCGCGTTAAATGGAATTTGAGATTCATATATTTTGGGAATTATTTGTGCCTCAGTAACTAAGGTTTGGCACATAAACCTCATTTTCATGCACAATGAAGAATGTTTTCGTATCGGGATAGTTAAATTGTTTATAATCCCGGAGAAGGAATCAAGGGCTGAAATAAGTTGAATTTATTCTTGTAACCGATTGAAAAAGGAAAGTTGAATATGTATGTATACGTGCATGTGAATGCATATATGCATGTAGTACATGTATGTGCTTGTGTATGCATATATGAATGAAGTACATGTATGTGCGTGTGTGTGCATATGTACCAACTCCAGTAAAATTTAATACATATTGCTCGCTGTGGTTGGTTCCTTTGACACGGTTGTGGGTCTGCTATTCGGCTGAGGTCAGTGTGTGTGTGTTTGGGAAGGGGAAATAGGGGGTGGGGGGGGGGGGTTGTTCTTGGGACGAAATAAGTTAGGATTCAGATTATATATATATGTATATATATATATACATAATATATATACATATATATATACATATATATATATATATATATACACGAATAATATATATATATATATATATATATACACATGAATATATATATATATATATATATATACACGTAATATATATATATATATATATATACACACGTAATATATATATATATATATATATACATATATATACACGTAATATATATATATATATATATATACATATATACATATATATATATATATATATATATAACTTGTCAGCACGTAATGGTTATAAAAAAACCTGCTTGGTAATCCCAATTTTATTTTCTGTGTTCTTAATGATTCCTATTTATTCATAGCAATAGGAATAATAATAGTATTACTTATAAAATTCATAGATAAGTAAGCAAAACTACATAAATTTTACTTAATTGAATGTTTGGTTTCTCAGAAATATTTATGCATAAGGAAAATGACTTTCCAAATCGTTAGGAATCACAATTTTATACAAATGTAATTTATATACACAAATTTTTGTGCATTTTGCAATTCGTTACTGAAGATTTAAGCCTTTTTAACTGCCTAATTGTTAAATCAATATTTTTAGTGATTTTTACGTCAGTGTTTTTATTGTAACAAAATTTCTTAGTGATTTAAACATTCAACTGCATTGTGTATGTTGAATTTTATACAAATTTAATCAAATATTTTGATATTAGTCTTTCTTATAAACGAAGTTGAGTTTTAGAATCTCTGAGAAATTTGGAAGATAAATCCAAGGTCTTAGAGAGAGAGAGAGAGAGAGAGAGAGAGAGAGAGAGAGAGAGAGAGAGATCTTTAGGAATGATTGGGCAAAACCAGAAGGTGTTTCGGGACCAAAATCTGAAAGCTATCATGACACTTACACGACACAAGCACGATTCCTGGTTCAGAAATGCCGTGCAGTGCATCGTGTCAGTTATTAAAGTCTTCGTTTGAAGTGTCTGGAGGTGCAGGGGTACTAAGAAGAAACAATTGAAATATCAAAAATCTGACACGCATAAATTTTCGTGCTATTTTGCCAGGTTTCGTGCAATTTGTTCAAAATCTCGTTGTATTTTAAGATTGTTGGTGTAATTTTGCCATTTTGTCGATTTTCGTTGCATCTTTGCAATGTTCGTACCATTTGGCCAATGTTCTTGACATTTGGCCAATACTCGTACTATTTGGCCAATGTTCCAAAACATAACCACCTACCAACTTCGTTGGCGGAGGTAACTAATGAGACTCTTTCTATATCAAATATTGTTGAAACTTAACATTTGTTGAATATCACGTTTTTGTGCCATGATCTTTTCAAATCAATTTCCTTTAAATATTTTACCATTTAGTTTCATACTCGTTGACCACAGTTCAACAATGCACACAGTAACCATTGCAATAGCAGCTCTCTCTCTCTCTCTCTCTCTCTCTCTCTCTCTCTCTCTCTCAACATTTTTTCCAATGTCGTAACCTATATTTCCTAATAAAACTAAGAGCTTTTATCCATTCATATCTCTATCTCCTTCAAGTGTCGTGTTATGCTAATTACCTCCTTCCCCCCTTTGGGGGTGTCTGACATATTGAGGGGGGGAGGGTTACCTGGTGTGTCCTGGGCCGGGGGGAGGGTAGACCTTGGGGGGGGGGTTAGGGGGTAGACTGTGTTGCTAACGTTTCAAGAGTCGTCACCCAGCGTTTTTTTCTATTCATACAAAATGTATATTCTGTTTTTTTCGAAATGTATAAGTCATAGATTTTAAAAATGGATTTTCAGTAAATAACCATTTAAAATGGTACGGCATTTCTACTAATATACAGCTAACACCGTCTGAAATATTATTTTTCGTATATTTAAGTTCTATTTTAGTTTAGTGTAATTATTTCTTATTATATTGTGGCTTGTTGTCTGTGTATATTTAACTTGTGCATTTATTTAAGAAAGACTAGGCTAACTACATCCTGTAGACACCAGTAAATTTGATTAAAACTTACTTTCGGCTTTAAGAATCTCTCTCTCTCTCTCTCTCTCTCTCTCTCTCTCTCTCTCTGCCTTTCGATCTATTGAATTGGGATTCGAGATCCCCTCAAGTACGATACTTTCTTGAAGTGTCTGCAACCTAACCATCCTTATGAGCTAAAGGACCCCAAACGTCTACCTGCTGAGTCATGAGCAGCCATTGCCTGGCCCTCCCTGGTCCTAGATTGGGTGGAGAGGGGTCTTGGGTGCTGATTATACGTATATATGGTCAGTCTCTAGGGCATTGTCACCATCCCTTGCTTCTGCCATTCATGTGTAACCTTTAAACCTGTTGCCGTTGTTGTAGGGCTTGGTGAATGGATGTTCAGATTTCGAAGGTATAGGGACCTAGCACACTTCAGACTTTGTTGTTGGCCCAACATATTTGAATCAGATCTAGAAATATATCTACATTAAAAAAAAGAAATATTCATCGTATTTTTTGAATAGATAATTTCCTAAATATGTATTAAATATCATTATTCATTCCCCAGTACCAATTTTTTGTTGGAGTTCTCGGGCTTCTAGCATCTGCTTTTCCAACTAGAATTGTAGCATAGCTAATAATAATAATAATAATAATAATAATAATAATAATAATAATAATAATAATAATAATAATAATAATAATAATAATAATAATAATAATAATAATAATAATAATAATAATAATAATAATAATAATATGATTTATTGACTGTTTGTTGACCCTCTGTTATACATCGCTTCAATTTTTCATTTTGTTAAATGATCTTGATAAGTGAATGATCATTAGAAATCACATCTCGATGAAATGGCTGCCAAATTAGATCAATTTCTCGAACGGTGTTGGCCTTTATTATTTTTGTATTTCTTACGATACTACAACAGGTTCAAATTAATCTGTCTTATTGCTTAATCGGTTACTTATCTACTTAATTCATTGGCTATATATATACTTACTTAATTGGTTACTTATCTACTTGCTTAATTACTTACAATGTTACTTTCAGAACGCTTATGTGGTCTCATGCCACACTGAAAGCTTGGACACAAAGTAGTAGTCACTAGATTTTATGTCACGTACAAAAGTTATAAGTTTCAATCTCAAATATTTGAAAAATTATATGCTGTAGTCAATATCAGTTATCAAATTTACCTTAGCGTAACTCAGAAAACCAGAAAATAATTGATTTTCCTTGAAAACTTAAATAATTATTAGTGATCATGTTAGATATTATCCATTGAAAATTTGCTGATCATAATCAGATTCATATTTGATACTAATGATGTATTTTTCTCTTTTTCAGATGGTGTGATTTAGAAGAACAGGTAAGAGGGTATTACCGAGACTTTAAAAAGCTAGGAAATTTTTTTAATAAAAAACCCAGTCTTTAATGATGGTCCCCCAGGAGACACGAAGTCGATTTAAAAGCAAGTTTGCATCTCATTTATTATAAAATCTTGTATTCTGCAAATCTAAATATCCTTCTGTGTCTCCTGGCTGGTGACGTCTGCATGTGGAAACCTGGCGGTGGGACATATTAAAGGATTTCTGCTTTTTTAATGTAACGCAAGCATGTGGCATCAGTACTGACTGGTTGGTTGCGTACATTTCAATACTTCTCTTGTAACGTAAGACTTTTAGTTTCAGTTATAATAGGTCTTTGTATTTTAGTTACTTTGTTTCACTTGTATATTAGATGTGAAATTCTGTTCATGCTGGGCACCACACTTGTGGGGCTGGGCTTGTCTGGCTGACGTTCTGGCGAGTATCTCTTCTCATGAATCTGACACCACAAACCTTGAACCTTTTAAATAGTCTGTCAGTGAAATAAGTCAACATTTCCTTGCCAAAACACAAGAAAAATGATAGAAATGCAGAGTATAGTGGAGTCTCTGATTGGCTAAAATCAATCTTCGACTAAGGGCCCCACTCTTTGGGAATTTGTTACAAATCGGGGATTTCTGCTGTTCTTGGGTACATGATTAATATCTGTCTTGGTTTTGGGGGACGAAAAATGTATTTTTAGCACTCAAATATCCTTATGTCAATCAGAATTTAGCAATCATTTTCTCTATAAGTGAATATTCAACAACTGAAATTTGGTTTTGATATGTAAGGTTAGTTCATGATAATATCTAGTTACTGTGACACTCAATATTATTATAGGTTTACGAATATATCTTAATAGGACACATTGAAAAGACACAAATAGGCTCTGAATATTTTTTTAGTGTTTGTGGTATCATAAAGAAATTTATGAAAAGTCAATGTATTTTATATTAAAGTTATAGAAGATGCAAGTGTGTCAAATGATTATTTCTGATAGAATCGTTAAATCTTATTTAGGGGAATTCTAAGGGCTTGTCGAGAAATTTATTTTTCGTCAGTAAAAGATTCATTCCAGTCATTGACTCTGGGGAAAGAAGGTCCAGGTTTATAAACAAGCGCCTTTAACTAGTGTGTGGTTGGCCTATGCGGTGACGTCCCTGACTGGTGTTCCCCGGACTGGGGTTCGAGTCCCGCTCAAACTAGTTAAGGCCGGCTAACAGGGGGATAGTTTACTGAGTAAACTATCTCCGAGTAAACGGGCCTTTAGTCCCTTTGGTCGTTGCAGCCTCACCATCCTTGTGAGCTACCGATTGGGGGTTTGGGGGGGCCTATAGGTCTATCTTCTGAGTCATCAGCAGGCATTGCCTAACCCTCCTTGGTCCTAGCTTGGGTGGAGAGGGGGCTTGGGCGCTGATCTTGGGTAGGGCATTGTCCTGCTTGATAGGGCAATATCACTGTCCCTTGCCTCTGCCATTCATGAGTGACCTTTAAACCTTTTGTAAACAATGGAGGGAATGGGGGTCAAAGCATATACTTTTCAGGTTGATTTTTTTTACGCTTTCGCGAATTTTTATGACTTTGAACTCTTATATTGGCGAAGATTTTTTTTTTTATTTTGACGTTTGATAATTTTTTTTTTTTAACGCGTGATAAGTTCCAAATCTGTGAGATTGCTCGACAGTCACTTTCTGTTTTTGAGAGCATTGTAGTTCTAGTTTTTAATCATAGTTGTTGGTAAAGAAAGAAACGGAGACATTAGCCTACCAGTGTCTGGTTCTATGCCTAAATTCCCTTTTTTTTAAAGCCATTGATGAAACTAGAAGGCCATATTTTCGTAGAATCTAATCAATAATTTACTGGAAAATTATAGTACTGGGTTCCAGTTACATATTCTGATTTGATTCGGGAGAAAAAATGCGATTTTTCTCACATTTTGAAGGTTGTGAAAACTGTTGGAGGCGATGAAATGTCGTAAAAAACGGTTTAATTACCTCCTCCTTGATATGATATAACCTCCTTCCAACGAAGTTGGAAGGAGGTTATATCATACCAACTGTTTGTGTGTTTTTTTTTTTTTTTTTTTTTTTTTTGTGTGAACAGCTTCCTGGCCACAATTTCAATCATAGACTAATGAAACTTGCAAGGGTTAACTGTGATGTAAAAATCTGTAAATGAGTAAATTTTGAAAGGTCAAGGTCAAAGGTCAAGGCCACAGTCAAGCAAAATGTCCAATTCACGTCATCAGCCATAAGTCATCATTATCACAGAGACTTCAAACTCTGTTCACATTTGAGTGTATGAAAATCCACGCCAATTAATACATGTCAAGGTCAAAGGTCAAGATCAAGTTTGAGAAATAAGCTGCATTGGCAGAGGTCTGCGCTCTACTGAGTACCCCTCTAGTTTTGGTCTATTTTGCCCTTCAAAAGCGTAAGAAGGAACCGGGAATTTGATGTGATTGGTGTATGAGTTATTTTGACGTAGAGTAATACATACTGTACATACATACATACATACATACATATTAAGTAATTCATTTGTTGATATGCAAATACAGTCAGTGAGTTCTTCAACATACACATATAATATAAATACTTCAAAATACTTCAATATTTTATGAATAGACCAAATTAAACCTTTTTACTCATTTTTTTTTCAAGTCTCTATAGTTTATATATATGAACGATCTTTAATGTTAATACTGTTATTCAAATGTTTTATTTTAATTATTCATCACTTCTCTTGTAGTTTATTTCCTTGTTTTTCTTCCTCACTAGGCTATTTTTCCCTGTTGGAGCCCTTGGGCTTATAGCATCCTGCTTTTCCTACTAGGGTTGTAGCTTGGATAATAATAATAATAATGATAATAATAACTAATAATTATAATAATAATAACTAGGAGAAATAATAATAATAATAATAATAATAATAATAATAATAATAATAATAATAATAACTAGGGAGCTCTTAGTAGAACGCAGACCTCCGCTATGGCAGCTTATCTCTCGACCTTTTACTCGACTTTGACCTTGACCTTTGACTTAGGAGTTTCAAAATTGAATCACTTCCAGGTCTCAACAATTAATCCCTGAAAGTTTCATTGCTCAGTAAAATTGTGATCCGGAAGTTGTTCACAAACAAACAGACAAACAAGGGCGAAAACATAACCTCCTCCCTACTTCGTTGGCGGAGGTAATAATACGAGTACATAGAAATGACTAATTCACTTTACTCGCTTGAAGGGCGGTTTACCTGGTCCTATCCCAAAGGGAAATCCTGTGTTTTATAGAACCTACATCATCAGTTTATCGTATACATAAGTAATTAGCGTATAATGTACACACAGTCCCTAGTAAGTAGGATATACACAATTATTTGTTTTAAATATTTGTTCCATAATCTCACTAAGCGGTATCCCTTGGTTAATTCAGCATTCGCAAGTCTTTGCTTTGTTTTTGTTCAATTTATAAATTTAAAATGTTTTCCCTAGGGGCTACAACCTAGTTTAGGCTGCTGTCATTATCAGCCACGCCCACTAGTTACTCCCAAAACTCTCTCTCTCTCTCTCTCTCTCTCTCTCTCTCTCTCTCTCGCTCTCTCTCTCTCTCTCTCTGCTAATAAAGGCAATCTAATTTATTAAATGAATAACAAATGCAGACTACAACAACCTCTTCACGCTAAGTACAAATCAGTCCTGAAGTAACGGATTCAAACTGGAATTAAAGAGATACACCACCACTCAATGTTGTAATTTCTTTACATACAAAATAGCAAATACTTGGAATAGATTTCCAGTGGATGTAGTAAACAGTAACACTTAGGTAAACGAGTTCAAGAATGAGTTAGACAAGATCATAAAAACTCTCTAAAAGTTTAAACTAAATCGTTCCACCCAAGAGCAATTGGAGTCTCCGCGGATGGACTAAAAATTCTCTCTCTCTCTCTCTCTCTCTCTCTCTCTCTCTCTCTCTCTCTCTCTCTCTCTTATTTCAGTTATTTAAATATCTTGTTAGTAAACTTGATACTTTCATAGGTGGATCTCCCGCCGTAGTAGTGCTTAGGTCAGAACTGTTTAATTTTGCTGTCCCTTCAACATTGTCAATAGCAACTTTGCAATATTCTTAGCTCAGAGTAAAACTAGAAGGGCACTCAGTAGAGCACACACCTCCGCCACGGCAGCTTATTTCTCGACCTTTTGCTAGACCTTGACCTTAACCTTTGACCTCAACATATATTATTTGGCGTGGATTTTTACACACAAATAGGAACCAAGTTTGAAGTCCCTGTAACAACGATGTCCAAACTTATGGCTGATTACGTGAATTGGACATTTGGCTTGACTGTGACCTTCGAGCTTGACCTACTAAAATTTAATCATTTCCAGCTTTTTACATAACAGTTAATCCCTGCGAGTTTCATTACTCTACGATTAAAATTGTGTCCAGAATAGTGTTCACAAACAAACACATAAACAAATTACACACACACACACACAGGTGGTAAAACATAACATTCCATCATCGTTGGCGGAGGTAAATTATATCAGCAGCTGGGAGTTCCTGAGACTGTAAAATTAGAAGTTTTTTTTTTTGATATACAAATTCAAGACCATATTTTTACAAGGTCACTTCAGTCCTTCGACAAAGCCAACCCAGCGCAGGTTCTCACTAGGTCCTATCTTTGCGTAGAAGTAGATTAAAGATATAATTTTTACTTCCGCCAACGAAGTAGGGAGGAGGTTATGTTTTCGCCCCTATTTGTCCGTTTGTCTGTCTTTGTGTTTGAACAACTTCCTGCATAGAATTTTACTCATAGAGTAGTGAAACTTTCAGGGATTAATAGGTATGTTGAGACGTGGAAGCGATTTCATTTTGAAAGTCCTAGGTCAAAGGCCAAGGTCAAGGTCGAGCAAAAGGTCGACAGAAATAAGCTGCCGTGGTGGAGGCCTGCACTCTGAGTGTTTTTCTAGTTTAATTCGGTTTTGATAGATACTTACCTTCTCTCTCTCTCTCTCTCTCTCTCTCTCTCTCTCTCTCTCTCTCTCTAATTATTTAAAGGTATTAATCATAAAATCATTTGAAATATTATGACGTAGATTATATTCCCAGAAACAGATTATTTATAGGTTCAGATTGTCGTCCTTATGTCAGCTCATGCAATTAAACAAGTGTTTGCTGGAATAAGAGACTTACTTTAGATACTATGGGATCCTATACTAACAAGACATCGAAATTCAGTGTAAATAGATGCAGGAAATTGCCGTGAAAAAAAGCATAAATCAAAACAAGGTGTTTTCTTGACTTATTTCTATTATAAAATATTCTTGGGAACTCTGAAAATTGAAATGATTTGTTTTATATTAAACTACAATATTTTTTACTTCATAATGAATTATCGGACAGGTATAAACACCTCATTAGTTAATTAATGACTAAACTTTTACTGCTAGTGGGGGGGGGGTGTCCTTGTCTAGTTACAGTATATCTTTATCTATCTATCGATCGATCAATCTATCTATCCAGGGGTCATGTCCTGGACGTATACTGTCAATTGCCTCCACCTGATCCTTTCTCTAGCTCTCTGTATAAATTGTCCAGCTGTTATATTCTCATTTACATCCTCCAGTAAGCTGTACAGAAACTGTTTCCTTTGCCGGCCTCTTGCTCTTCTCCTCTCTATCTTTCCCGTAAGGCACAAAGGTTTGATTTTTCCTTATGACATGTCCCAGAAATTCCATCTGCCTCCTCCTTATCCCTTTTAGAAGTGATCTCTCCTGATTCAGTCTTCTAAATACCTTTTCATTTGTTTCTCTCTCTCTCTCTCTCTCTCTCTCTCTCTCTCTCTCTCTCTCTCTCTCTCTCTCTCTCTTCAACATTCTTCTGTACAACCATAATTCAGCTACATTTTATTTTTATTTTTCGACCCGTCAAACAAAATGGTTTTCGCCATATTTGGTCTTCGTTACGAAGACGGCCTCAATCGTCAGTTAATTATTTTCGTTTACTATGAAGGTAAAAAGTTGAATTCGTTTTGCATGGATTAAATTTGTTGCTAATACTTCGTTTTTGAAGAAACAATAATGATTCACATGATTGCATAAGGCCTCAACACTGTCTTTTAAGAGTTTGTGTGGACTAAGCAACTTAGATCGAAGGCGTGGCTATAGCTTTGTGTGTTTTTCAATTACTCCTTAAGGCCAGTTTCATTCTATGTCAAATTTGTGGTCATGGTAAATCGTAGTGTTTATAAGAATGTTTCCAATACTACGTAAAGATGTTTTCTATGTAAGGAAACTTGTTGTTTATATTGATCTACAACTTGAGAGGCACTCAGTAGAGCGCAGACCTCCGCCGCGGCAGCTTATTTTTCGACCTTTTGCTCGACCTTGACTTTAATCTTTGACCTTAACATGTATTAATTAGCGTGGATTTTCATACTCAAATATGAACCAGTTTTGGTGCCTCTGTGACAACGATATCCAAACTTGTGGCTTATTACGTGAATTTGGGCATTTTGCTTGACCTTAACCTTTGATCTTTTACCTTGACCTTCCAAAATTTAATTTTTTTCTAGCTTTTCACATAATAGTTAATCCCTGCAATTTTCATTACTCTTCCATTAAAATTGTGGTCTGGAAGCTGTTCACAAACAAACACGCGCAAAAGCAGGCCATAAAGCATAACATCCTTTCAACTTCGTTGGCGAAGGTAATCATCAACAACATGAATAATTTGGACTTTATTAAGGGTGGTCGTAAAGGAACAGTGCTTATGTTGAGGTTTAACCCTGAAAGTCTTAGTTTAGATGTTATTACAATTAAAATTTTAATCTAACTTGAACAAATGAATTTAATATTCATGTTTGATAATGTAACATCCTTGCTTGGTGATTGCCAGACTGGAGTTCGAGTCCCGCTCAAACTTTTTAGTTTCTTTGGTCGCTGCAACCTCACCATCCATGTGAGCTAAGGAAGGGGGGTTTGGGGGAGCCTATAGGTCTATCTGCTGAGTCATCAGCAGCCATTGCTTGGCCCTCCCCGGTCCCAGCTTGTGCGGAGAGAGGGGCTTGGGCGCTGATCATATGTGTATATGGTCAGTCTCTAGTGCATTGTCTTACTTTCTTCTTTTATATTTCCTTCACTGTTTAGTAGTTTTTACCTGCCCCCCCCCCGTGGAATTCTCATTTGTTCATATGAAGAATTGGTGGATTTCTGCTACTGGAATTCTTTTCATTCCAATAGTGTCTGCTCTATGAGTAAGCTTTCTTAAACGTGTCTAGGAGGTGTCATAATCTTCGAATAATAATCGAATTACACTGGCTGCCTATCAATGAAAGAATTGACTTTGAACCGGACGTCCAAAATATCCAAGACAACTGCGTATTTTGTAGCCAGCAAAGTGTGATGACACGACAATAGTTACAAATAGTTTCAAATGAATGGAACTAAGATATATATCTATTGTAGGTTCTAGAGCCTTTAGATATGCGCCCCCGAGACAATACAATAACCTCCCACTAGACATCCAAAACACTGAAGATATTATTAAGACTTTTAGGAGGAAACTGAAGAAGACTTTCCTGTTTTCTAAGTGCTTCGATCATTTGGATCTGACAATAAACGAGCAATATGCGTTGTGTGAAATGAAGAATGCCTTAGAACGAACTAGATAAAATGACTGTGGAGGTCCTGTAGAAAGTAGGGTTCCTCTCCTTTATAGGACCTGATGGGACTTACTAGTTAAAGCAATAAAACACCAATTCAAGATCTGGTAGCTGAAAGTAATGCCAGGCTGACACTTGCACGACTTTTTGCCACGAATTTGTCGTGGCAAGTCGTGACATTTTGTGGCACGAACTAGAAAATAAAAAAAAAAAAAATACCTCAATCACAGCTCACCTGTCCACATTGACATGAACTGGCACGACGAGTTCACGACGATTTCATGCATAGTTTTAGCATAGTTTGCGCACTTCCCGCATCGTCCCGACGAGTTCACGAACCGTTCGCGCATAGTTCACGCCGCGTTCACGAAATTTTGTCGTGACCAAAATTTTGAACATTTCAAAGTTCTCGTCACGACATGCCACGATGTCACGACAGGTTCACGACGAGTTCACTCCAGTTCAGGACGAGTTCACGCCAGTTCACGACTT
>NW_027172068.1:62500-65000 GCF_036898095.1 Palaemon carinicauda | reverse complement strand
GCTTTATACAGTTACCTGGTTGGGTACTTGATCTCGCCCTTAAAGCAAAGACCGAGATTAAATCTGTGGTTAAGGATTCTTACAAAGTCACCGAAGAAGGAAAGGTGTCCATGTAGCCTTCTCTTGGAGGTGAAATGGAGAGACTTGCACCACTTAAACATAGGAGTTACTTGACGTTTTCAAGGGTTGAGGATTTAAGAGGTTTAAATGCCACTCGTGAATGGCAGAGGCAAGGGACAGTGACATTTCCCTAACAAGCAGGACAATGCTCTGGAGACTGTCCATATATACATTTGATCAGCACCCAAGCCCCGTCTCCACCAAAGCTAGGACCAGGGAGGGACAGGAGATGGCTGTTGTTGACTCAGCAGATAGACATATTGGCTCTCCCAAATCGCCCTCATCCTTAGAGCAAAAGGATGGTGAGGTTGCAGCGGCCAAAAGAACTAAGAAGTTTGAGTAGGACTCAAACCCCAGTGTGGTAATTACCAGGCAGGGATATTTCCAATAGGACACCACAACCCTAAAGGTATTATCAACATTCAGTACCTGATGTAAATATCTGCTTTGTTAATCCTTAATAAAACCTGCTCTTTAGCAATCCTTATATAAAAGTTTGCAAAACGAACTCCAAATAGGGACCCCCGTGGTGATCCTTTCCTTCTGGTTATATGATTGGCTCCTGTTCGAGGTGAAAGGGGTCTGTTTGGTACAAATCTCGAGAAATGTATGGAACACTGAGTGGGTATGTATTATGGTCCTTGTAAACACAATTCATCATAAGGGCTGTGGTCACGTTGAGAGTACTCTACGTCCATGGATGTAATGTCCCCGTATTTCCAAGAGCCTCGTATGCTGGTAAAGAAATCGGCAAATGACAGCATACTATGATTATTCAGTATGTAAGGGGTAAGGAACATGTTGATTCTTCTGGTGAGTTGATAGGTAAGGGCAGGGCACTGTCTGATTTGCTGTTGCAGATTTCCTGGCCCTTACGACCTTGCACGGGCTCTTGCACACTTGCAGCCCGTAGGTGTTTGTTTAGATTATGTTTAGGTTTGTAGTAGGTGATTTAGGATATGGGATAATCTGCGACTTTTATTCGTTGGTGGTTTGGGATGTGGGATAAGGATAATCACCCACTTTTGTTTATCATCAATTCAGTTTTCTTTTTTTCCCTTATTTTAAGAGGCACCTCAGCCTCTATAGGTCAAATGAAAAGGAAGGAGGTGACGGAAGGGAAGAAGGTATCCACCCCAAAAGAACCCATTGGTTCCTGTCGTCCAGTTGGAGAGAAAGGAGGTAAAACTGGGTTTCCATCTTTATGGGTCTTAACGTTACCACAGAGGTAACCAAGACCGTGGTTTCCGGTGATGGGAAGCAGATTGATCGTGTTGCTTGCAGTGTTCCCAGCTTCGATGCTTTTATCATCATTCTTCCTCCTGTAATCGGTAGGGTTAGGGGTGAGAAGCTTAAACTTGCTTTCATGGGAAATAATTGCATCAAGATTGGTTTGGTAGTCAGCTATGGAGATGAAGATGAAAGCAACGGTCTTATCAGCTTGACAGATGGTAAACTCTCTTGGGTCTTAAGTTACTTGGCTGTTTTTTTTTTTCTTTTTTTTTATTTCCTGGGTGACAATACTGCTCGTGTATTATCAGCTTTTGGGGAGAGCTTCACCAAGAAGCATTTAGTTTTTGGAATGCTGGATCAAATTAAGCAGCAACTCAATCTTCGTCCTTTTGTTGGTTGCTTTTGGTTTTGTAAAACATTATTATTATTATTATTATTATTATTATTATTATTATTATTATTATCATCACTTGCTAAGCTACAACCCTAGTTGGAAAAGCAGGATGCTATAAGACCAGGGACTCCAACAGTGGCAATTAAGTCCGAGTTTTATAATTTCATCCTAGGAAGGGGTAGGGTTTTTATTCAGTTAATATGATCGCCTTCATGCTATTGGATTCTCAGTTTGCCACCGATAATATTAACTGATTTCTTTAAAGGTTTGTAAGGTTTAAAGGCCGCTCATGAATGGCAGAGGCAAGGGACAGTGACAGTGCCCTATCGAGCGGGATAATACCCTAGAAACTGACCTTATATATATATATATATATATATATATATATATATATATATATATATATATATATATATATATATATATATATATGATCAGCGCCCAAGTCCTCTCCCCTCCCAAGCTAGGACCAAGGAGGGCCAGGCGATGGCTGTTGATGATTCAGCAGATAGACCTATGTGCTCCCCAACGCGCACCCCCCCCTTCCTTAGCTCACAAGGATGGTGAGGTTGCAGTGACCAAAGGAACTTAACGTGTTTGAGCTGGACTCGAACCCCAGTCTGGCGTTCACAAGTCAGGGATGTTACCACATCGGCCATTTTAATTCAGAGGTGGAGGTCTTTTGCTTTTATATTGTGAAGTAAAGGAGTAATTTTCTCAAAATGTCACTTGTTCAAAATTGGGTGTGGTGTC
>NW_027172068.1:45000-50000 GCF_036898095.1 Palaemon carinicauda | reverse complement strand
TGATCCATCTGTGTAGTAGGTATGAGGCGCAGGAGTGTTCCTGATTGCATTTTTTGCAGCTGCATTGAGTTGCTCTTGCGTACAAGGAGCCTTGCTTGCTGCTGGTAGGATAGTGAAGTTGTATTTGATGGGATCACATGCCCAGGGAGCAGGAGGGATGTAGCCCTCAAACATTTGTTGTCCCTTGATTTTGTGAGCCTCATTTTGCATCTGCATTTTTCTGAGTGTATCCAGTAGTTTCTTTGCATGGGAGCTGGGCGGATCTAGTTCTTCAGCAAGAGGTAGAAGCCTTTTTTATTTTATCATTGAGTGGACTTTTTCTGTCTGCGATGATTGACTTGAATATAATGCTGCTATTCCTTATGTCAATTCTGGCTGACAGGGAGATTAGGTTAGTTTCTGCTCTGAGTAGGCAGAGTCTTGTCCACATTGGAGAGCCACTGATGAGTCTCATGGCATTGTTTTGGACTACTTCTAATGATGCTTTTTGAGTGTCGGTCAATGCAGTAAGTGTGGGTGCTGCATAATCAATGTGAGATGGAATTGCTTGTAGGTAAAACAGCCTTAGGAGGTTATTAAATACTCCTTGTCTAAGGGAGGTCATTCGTTTCATGGCTGATAGACGGATTTTTGTCTTCTCTCTGCTGACAGGGTTTTGCTAATGATTACCCCGAGGTACATGAATTGACTCACCCATTCGATGTCCTCACCTTTCAGTGTGAAGTTTTGAGGGTTTTGCGAGCGTTTTATAGCCATTGCTTTGGTTTTGTTGGTATTGATCTTCAGACCAAGATCATTGCATTTGGCTTGGATCATGTCCAGAGCTTTTTGAGTGATATTTCTGGCATGAGCTTTGTTTGGGCATACTATGCATATGTCATCTGCATATATGAATATCTTCACTACTTTTGGGAGTTTTAGAGTGGCTAAGTTCTCCATCAGTAGATTGAACAGGTAGGGGCTGAGTATGCCTCCTTGTGGTGTTCCGTTTTCTAGGGGGAACTCTGGCCTCTCGATTTTGTGTGTAGTTTCGAGTTCAGGCCAGTAAGTGTCCTTTCACTCTTTTTTCAACAAATGCGAAGAGTATAGCTGGTGAGATAGCTAGCTCAAAGGCTTTCTCGAGATCAAGGAATATGACAAAAGCTTTTTTGTCGTTAATTGTTGAGAGGACATCTGTGATGCATTCTTGAGTGCCTATGCCATTTCTGTAGGCATATAGGCGATGATGTAGTTGGCCCATTTTCCATTGCAGTCTATTGAGTACCATTCTCTCAGCTACTTTCTCTATGCAGCTTATCAAAGCTATAGGTCTGTAGGTATTTGGCTCCTTAGGTTTTGGAATAGGTTTAGTGTCCGGCTGGTTCTATGTGGTTGGACGTAGTCTTTCCGTATGTGTCCTGTTTATCAGATGCAGGTAGACTAATTTGGCATGGTTTCCCATGTTCCTCAGCATACTATATGTGATAAGATCGGCTCCAGGGTCAGTGTCCTTCCTGCCTTTTGATAGGGCTGTATTTAGTTCTTCCATGGTATAGGGGTGATCAGTGCCATCTACCATGTTGCAGGCGGCTTCTATGATGTTGTTCCTGATTGGGAGCAGAGTTCTCTGCCTGTTGATGGTTGGCAGAGGTAGATTGATGCTTTTTGCTCTGTCCGTAAAGTTGTTAGCAATCCTCTTGGCTTCAGCTGGGTGTGTAACTCTGGGTGTATTATATTTCCCAGAGACTGTTAAACCAGCCCCATATTTTGGCTAGGGATGTGCTGAAGTTGACCTCGTTGCACCATGAGTACCATTTGTTTAGTTTTACTTCCAGTGATACTTGTACAGAATGCTTGATGATTTATACAAGTAGATTATGTAGTTCATCTGTTCCGTGTCTTCTGAGAAGTTTCCTGGTCCTGTTTATTCTAGCATTCATTTCTTTGACGCGGCTGTTATAGTACCAGGCATCAGCATGTTTCTTCTCAGAGTACTTTTTTTTGTGGCATGGATACACTGGCTGCTACCTCTAGTTGTTTGCTGAAGTCATTATGCGGGTGTTTGATATATTCCAAAGCCCACTCTGTCACGGCTGTTTTGAATTTTTTCCAGTTAGCAAACTCTGGGTTCCACCTTTTTGGGGGCGGAGGAGGAGGTGGGTATTTCTGCAATTCGAGTGTTACTTCTATGGCAAAGTGATCACTGATTAGTACAGGATGTAGTTGCCATTTAGCTCCTCTTTGTATGGCACTGGATAGGTAGGTAAGATCTAGACGACCTCCTTTTAGATGGGTGGCTTCTGTGACGTTGTTGAGCAGTGCTACATCAGGATATTCTTGCAGTAGGGCATGCAAGTGTCTGCCAGTTTGATTTGTTTCTGATATTGAGTTCAGGAACTGATGATGAGCATTAAAGTCGCCTGCAATAATTGAGTCTTCGTTGGAGGCTTCTGCAAAGAGTGCCTCGGCATCGATATTTTTTGCTGGGGATTTGTATATGTTGTGGACTGTTAGCATTGTGGTTAGGAGAGATATCTGGATACTTAGCGTCTCTGCCTCGGTCCCGCAGTCTATGCTTGATAGTAGTTTGGAGGGGATACTGCTTTTAATGAGGGTAGTCAGTCCTCTTGTCGTTGGTGATTGATACGTTGTGTATACTTTGTATCCTGAGAACGTGAATGGTATGTTCTCATTAAGCAGAGTTTCTTGCAGTATGATAATGTTAGGGTTTTGCACTGAAGTTTGAGATTGAGGAAATGCAAGCTTGTTTCGAAGTCCACAAATATTCCATGGAGCACTTTTACCTGAGTGTTTTGGTTGTTGCAAGTGGCTGTATGAGGTCCATTTGCAGTAGGAACTATGAAGGGAAATGAGCTTCTAGTTCCTTGGCGGCGTTGTCAAACACGAAGTCATCCAATGACTCCTGTGTGAATTTGATTTTGCGGGATCGCAAGAAGTTACGAAGGATGTTGCTGATGGCTGCCAGCAGAGCACCCATGGGACAAGCAGAGAGGTCGTACTCACTGATGTCTCTGTTGAAAGGTTGTTTGGAGGGGCGTGAGGCGCTAGATTTGCTTGTGGCGGTGGAAGGTAGGTTAGGAAATTCCTTTAGGGAGTGGGAAATGTTAGGTGTGTGAGTGGTAGGTGCAGAGGAGGATGGGTTGGGTTCTGGTTGTTTTGGTTGGGTGACGTTAGGAGAATTGGTTGGAGAGGTAAGCTTTAAAGGTGAGGGAGTATGGGTTGGGGATCTTTTTTCTTTGGAAGGAGGTTTAGGAAGACATTGAGATTTAGGTGCTGGAGGGGGAGTTGGTGGAGAGGAAGGTTCAGGAATGGCATGTCTGGAAGGGTTAGGATTTTGTTGGGAGGTGTGGTTGGAAGGTGTAGGGTTTTGTTTAGTTGGAGGTGGCTGCGTTCGACGCTGTTGACGTGGATGGAGGTTGTAGTGGCGGTCAGCTCCTTGGCGGTCTGCTATTCTTTGAAGTCTATGGGGGCATCTATCATGCCAAGCATGATGGGATCCTCCACAGTTAGGGCAGCGGGCGATGGTTTTATGCCCTGCTTTGTGCCTGGCAATACAGTAGGCGGTGGGGTGCTGTCTGCTGCTGCAGACCCTACAGATCTCCGGACCTGTGTAGCGGGATTTATGGTGTCCAAACATTTGACACCGGAAGCATCTAAGGGGCTCCTTGAAGTACTCTTCGGTGTGGAAGGTGCCCCAAAGGCCGAAAGATAGGTGAGGAGGGCGAGCTCCCTTCTGGACTGCCTCCAATTTGTGGGATCTGCCTCTGGCCTTTCCCTCACATCTCTTGACAGTGATGATAGAAGGTTGTTGGAGCACTGGTTCCAGTGGAAGGTCGAGGTATAGACAACGATGATGGTGGTAGGTCTCTCGTTGATGTCCAGTTTAAGGACATTTTCTTGTTGCTCTAAGTAGGTCTTTGTCTGCTCATCGTTTGCTGTTATGACCAGTTGTCCCCTGCGATTGGGACGTATGGTCATGTTAAGGCGAGGATTGCTGGCTTCCATGGCAACTATGGCAGCATAGGATGTTATGCTGGGTCCTGGAGTAAGCCTAAACTTGGAGTCTCCAGTTGCTGCTGTTTGTGAAGGTGGGTCTTGAGAGGGGATACTCTCAGTCTCAGCTTCTTTTTGGGTTGCTGGTAGGTGGTCCGGGGTCTGCACTGGGTGGTTCCTTGAAGTTCCAGGGACTGGTTCCGTTGCAGGTGATTGAGGGCGCTTTGCATGGCTCCTCAAAGTAAGGTCTCTAGGTTTCTTGATCCTTCCCTTCTCCACTATTGTTCGAGGGGAGGAGGTGGGGATAGGGGATGAACCCCTGTCTGCCATTGCAGACCGCGATGGTGGTCTTCAGCTGTCGAACGATGTGTACTGCAGGTGTCGTCTCAATGATGAAATAAAAGAAAACTAAAATCAAGACTAAGTCAAGTCTTGAAAAATCGTGAACACTGAAATAACTCTACGGGAATTGCAGTGAAAATTTCAATTACTTGCTGGTTAAAGTCTATCCTTTCACTAGCTTGTTAGTGAAGAGGATGATATATAAACACGCATTTATGTGTGTGTATTATATATATATATATATATATATATATATATATATATATATATATATATATATATATATATTTATATATATATATATATATTTATATATTTATATATATATATATATATATACACACATTTGTATGTGTGTGCATTATATATCTATATATATATATATATATATATATATATATATATATATATATATATATATATATATATATATATATCTATATATATATATCTATATATATATATCTATATATATATATCTATATATATATATATCTATATATATATACATATATATATATATATATATATATATATATATATATATATGTGTGTGTGTATATATCAAAACAAATATAGCCGCCTCTAGTCCACTGGAGGACAAATGTCTAAGACATGTTCTTATTCATGTCTGGGGTTTAGCAAGTTTTTTTTTTCACCCCACT
>NW_027172068.1:15000-32500 GCF_036898095.1 Palaemon carinicauda | reverse complement strand
GAAAAGAAACAAAATTACTTCTATTCACACATCTATACAATACTGTACATATATCCGTATACCAATATATGCCATGTATAATGGGAACATGAGCCCATACGGACTAGATAAAAAACTAATGCTATATAACCAAAACTGTTCCATTATTATTTTTACCAATTTTGCTAGATTGCACAATTCTCTCTTATTTTCTATTTTAAACAATTGACTAAACTTTATACTATTTGGTCTAGTGTAATAATACCTTTTTATATATAATTCTCTGAGGCTACTAAGATAAGGACATACCCGAGTATAGTGGTACTCATCAGCCTGTTCCTGGGTATTACACATTGGGCATGGTTTTGTCCCTTGGGAAGCCGAGTATCGCTTCTTATCAGCATCAGGAAGCCTATATGGTGTACCACATCTAAATCTGCTCAGATACTTCCAATCATTATAATCCAGTTTGGTTAAATATTTGCTTAAGCCTAATTCAGTCTTAAATACTTTATAGTTAAAGCATAACCCATTTTCATTAATTTCACATAATAAATTGTGCTTATCTATATCACAAATTCCGAGATCAACACATTTCCTAACCCATTTATTATTAAATTCACATGGGTTGCTCCATATATCAGATAGACCACATTTGTTTAGAATACTTTTAATTTTTACAATATATTTCGACTTGAATTCATTGCTATCGTGTAACTTTCTTAACAGTAAATACATGGTGTGGGATAACTTATGTTGTTTATCTTGACTGATCCTTAACCAAAAGTTTACCATTCTCTTTTCAGTTTTCCTTGTTAAACCAAATTGACCTAGTTCCCCGTAAGCCATACAATTTGCTGACTGTTTCTTTATTTGTAGAATACTTTTTAGATCCTTTTTAGGAGGAATCTCAACCTGGTCTAGCTTTTGGAAACCCCCAAATTACGCTTCCATATAAAAGAACTGGGGTGACCAGATGGTCAAAGAGTTCACATTGTATATCCACTGGTAAGGACAGTTTCCTGGCCTTTGTCAACAGACTATACATTGCTCTCTGGGCCTGTGTAACCTGTTTATTTATGGCCTTGCAATATGAACCTTTAGAATTAAAAGTTGTACCTAAATATACATAATCATCCACTACTTCCAGCTCTGCATTACCAAACATGAAAGGAGGATGGGATCTGACTTTGCCTCTGGAATATATAACTATTTTTGTCTTATTGGTGTTGACTGTTAGGCCCCAGGATTCACAATATTCATACACAGCAGTTATAGCAGTTTGCTAATCTTTAGCTGATTCAGCCATAACAATAGTATCATCAGCATACAAAAGGACATACAGTCTTAAGAACACCTCAACATCGTCATCACTGAGGTTTTTCTGTATTTCAGAAGCACATAAATCAGGTCCTCTGTAGTTCCTACCAACAAATTGTTCTAAATCATTCAAGTACAAAGCAAATAGAAGAAGCGACCGGTTTTCTCCTTGTCTTACACCAATATTACATGGGAAAAATTCTAAGATTTAATTAGCTATTTTGACACAGGATTTAGCATTTTCATACATATAACAGTGATGACCTTACCATTAATGCCAGAAGAAATTAGCTCACACCAAAGAGATGATCTATCCACCAAATCAAATCCTTTTTCGTAATCTACAAAGACACAATAAATTCGCTTGTGTTTGAACGGGTATAAATCGATGAGAGAATGAAGAATAAATATATGGTCGAGTGTGCTGTAGCCTTTTCTGAATCCTGCCTGTTCTATTCCTAAGATACCAGCACCCTCTAAGTAGGCAGTAAGGCGATCATTTAGACAAGCTGTAAAGAGTTTACCAACACAACTTAATAGTGTAATGCCACGATAGTTATCTGGGTCATCAATAGAAACTTTCCTTTTATACAGAGGTTTGATCATACCTATACACCAGTCAGATGGCACTATTCCGGTTGTTAGTAAAACATGAAACATCTTAACTACAATATTTATGACAGACTCAGGACAATTCTTATGGTATTCATTAAGGATTTTGTTAATTCCACATGCTTTATTGTTCTTCTATTTACTAATTGATCGTTTTACTTCTAGAATGGTATATAGCCTATTGATGAGTTCATTATTAGAGTGATTAATGGTTCTGGGATCAAAGGAACTATTCTCTCTATTCATAGAGATGTAACTTCACAAATCTCATCAATCGTATCTTCTATTGTTTTTTTTCTATGATCTATATTGGTACGCTATCGATAATTCGATTCAGTGTCGTAAAAACGGCCTTAATTCGTATGAAAACTTATTAATGTAAGTTATTTCATGGTAAGAATGTACACGAGTAGTGCGTGTGCTCATTATTTAAGGAATATATCGTTATACTTCAAATTAAATTGGTTAGGAAGACAAATTCTTTACCGACATTTCGTCCGAAGCGGTCAGGTAGAGTTCGTCAACTCAATGCAATTTGGCTTCTATCATACTGGCATTATGCCTTAAAGATTATGAATAAGGCTTATATATATGGATTCCTGCTATGGAAAAACTTATTAAAAGAACAAGAAATATGCAAATTAAGGCTGATATTATTTAAAATGATGAAATATCGAAGCAATGAGGCATTGCCCAATAGATACACAGATCTGTAAAAAAGCTGTAGAGGAAAATACTACTTATGAAAATCCATGATTTAGAATCACATAACATCCTTCTATTTCATTACCTCCGCCACCGAAGTTGGGGGAGGTTATGTCTTCGCCCCTGTTTGCGTAAGTGTGTTTGTTTGTGAACAGCCTCCTGGCCACAGTTTTAATTGTAGAGTAATGAAACTTGCAGGGAATGACTGTTATGTAAAAAGCTGGAAATACTGTTTCAAATAACATGTGTGTCTCTCCTACTCTCTGTACCTCTGGTTACCAATGCTTTGCCATTTTAATTATATACTTACCAATGTTATTACAACAGGCATTACTCTCTGATTGACTTGGCTTGTATCGAAGGAATCATTTCAAGTCTTATGGATGGAGGGTCGTTGTGTTTGTTGTTTATGAGTAAGAAACACAATTTGATGGTATTGCCTGTTATTCCTCATGAAGGGTGATGTCTTTTATAAAAACGTTAATGATGTTTGATTTGATAATTAATTAAATTAGTGTGGCTTTGTTGGCTCTTCCTTATTGTCACTACAAAATCAATTACTCTACAAAGATAGAACAGTGAACTACTGTAAGTCAGACTGAATTTCACTATGTCATCAGTTAGTTTTTCTCCTTCACTGGACGTTTGTGACAGATGAAGGTTGTATGCTGACATTGGAGAGAACTTATATTGCATCTCTTGTTGCTAAATGAATATTCAGGTCTTTCTACTGACCCAAGTTATGAAAACAACATCAGGTCATGCTGATGAACTAGATCACAGCCATTCTGGTCTCGTAGCCTTGCTACTATTTTTCTTTCTTCATAATTGTTTACATAATAATTCAAGAGACATCTAGCTGTACCGTATGTTTACAGCATTGATTCCAGTATTTTATCCATTGTCCTACAACCGAGGGACAAAGACATTCATTATGGACATAGAAACTATTCCCGTCACTTTCAATAGGTTCCCGGGACTCATTCTTTTTCTGTTATTATTATTGTTATTATTATTAAAATTATTATTATTATTATTATTATTATTATTATTATTATTATTATTATTATTATTATTATTACTAGCTAAGCTACAACCCTAGATGGAAAAGAAGGTTGTTATAAGACCAATGATTCTGACAGGGAAAATAGTCCAGTTAGGAAAGGAAATAAGGAAACGGGTAGAATAATGTGTCAGAGTGTATCCTCAAGCAAGTGAGCTCTATACATTATTATTTTGTTGTGGATCTGAAACAGTTGGAAGAATGTGTGTCAGGAATAACTTCAGGTGTAATTCCGAAGTTTTTCTTTTCCTTTTTGTGATTCTTTATAAAGTGTTTTGTCATAAATAACTAAGTGTGTCTTTTTTCTTGCTTTTTATATGCATATATAAAGTACTTTTTATATATTCTACTGATTTTTTTTTTCGATGATATGGAGATTAGTTCATATAATATGAAAATTTTTAGCATTTTCAATCTTTATTTTCCTTACTAGTTGTGTAAATTTGTTTCACCATGAAATTCTACACACACACACACACACACACACACACACACACACACACACACACGCGCACACACACACACACATATATATATATATATATATATATATATATATATATATATATATATATATATATATATAAAGTCTTTTATGATTATGTAGCATGATAACATTGGCAGCTATGCTGATATATATATATATATATATATATATATATATATATATATATATATATATATATATATGTGCGTGTGTGTGTGTGTATGTGTGTGTATGTACATGTCAGGTACAAAGTCTTTTATGATTATGTAGCATGATAACATTGGCAGCTATGCTGATATATATATATATATATATATATATATATATATATATATATATATATATATATATATATATGTGCGTGTGTGTGTGTGTATGTGTGTGTATGTACATGTCAGGTACAAAGTCTTTTATGATTATGTAGCATGATAACATTGGCAGCTATGCTGATATATATATATATATATATATATATATATATATATATATATATATATATATATATATATGTGCGTGTGTGTGTGTGTATGTGTGTGTATGTACATGTCAGGTACAAAGTCTTTTATGATTATGTAGCATGATAACATTGGCAGCTATGCTGATATATATATATATATATATATATATATATATATATATATATATATATATATATATATGTGCGTGTGTGTGTGTGTATGTGTGTGTATGTACATGTCAGGTACAAAGTCTTTTATGATTATGTAGCATGATAACATTGGCAGCTTTGCCAATGTGTACTTATCTTAGCAAAGTGTGGAATTACTTTATTCCCCTTTACACCTCAGTCTTGTAAGAAATGATCTCCACTCTTTACTATATTGCGATCTGTTCTATAGAGATTCTTTGCACTTTCTGTAGCTTACAAGTTTATAGCAGAGCTGATTCCGGGGTCACTTATATTCCAGGACCATGGGGCAAAATCATTTAATTTTACAGCTATTCAATTTTACAGTAATTCGGCTATTACATTTTCCATTAATTTTAACTTTTCCCCTATGGTTGATCGGTATAGAACTACCCGACTTTGTCCCAGCAAGGGTTCCTCAACAAATAAAGTCCCTAAGTGATAGTAGGGTGTGGAAGTTAATAAGTGACTTGGTGTGGACTTCTGGAATCATCCCAAGCAACCAGAAGGGCTGTAACAGTGACATCTTTCTGACTGCAAGAGTTAATGATGAGCTGGTTTTCTTCGCTACAACATCCTTTTACTACTTCCCTTTTCAAAACCAGAATCATTAAGTAAATGATAATAAGATATATTCTAATAACATTTACAAATCAGTATAGAGAAGAGTGAAGATTCTAAATAAAGATTTGCTAAATTCAGATTTGCTGTCTTCTGTGACTATCCAACTGTGTACAAGGACACTTCATAGATTCAACACTTTATAGTATGTGCATTTTTTCAACAAATCCACAATAATGTTTTCCATGTAACAATTCGCATTATAAAAGCCATAAGTGTAGTATAAAAAATAAATTTGTAATGTGATTAATACGAACATGGCTCCAATAGCCATTACAATTTACAATATGCATTTACGATACGTCAATGTAGTTCTTACAACCTTCTTCAATGACATATGTACCGATATTTTTACTGTGGAAAAAAATTGAAAGTTTATCAGTCTCAAATAAGAAAACTGTACTACATGACCTAATCAACCCAAAATGGCAGACAAAACCAATATAAAACCAAACCAAAAAAAAAAAAAACCGAACCAAACCAATTAAAACCATAACAAACTAACCCAACACTACAACCAAAACCAAACCAAACCCAAAGCAAAGAAAAAAAAATCAAACAAATCCAGACATAACCCAAAACCAAACAGAAATAAAAACCAAATTGTTACCAAATAAAACACAAAACAAACCTAACCCAACTGAAACCATAGCCAAAACCACAACCAAAACAATCCAAACCAAATAAAAATCAAACCAAACATAACCACAGCCAGAACCAAAACCAAAATTAAAACCAAACCAAACCCAATCCAACCCAACCCAACCAAAAATAACCAAAATTAAACCAAACTAAATCATAAACCATAACTAAAAAAACCTGACAGAAAGAAAACAAACCAAAACCAACCAAATTAAACAAAACCCTAAACCAAACTAAAACCAAACCAAAATAAAACCAATCCAAACTAGAACCAAACTAAAACCAAACCAAAACCAAAGCAAATCCAAACTATCAAACCTACACCCAATCAAAACCAAACCAAACAAAAACAAACTAAAACCAAACCAAGCCACCAAACTAAACCACCAAACCAAAACCAAAACCAAACCACCAAACTAAAACAAAACCAAAACCAAACTCAAACCCAATCAAAACCAAAACAAACCACCAAACTAAAACAAAACCAAAACCAAACTCAAACCCAATCAAAACCAAAACAATCCACCAAACTAAAACAAAACCAAAACCAAACTCAAAACCAATCAAAACCAAAACCAAACCAATCCACCAAACTAAAACAAAACCAAAACCAAACTCAAAACCAATCAAAACCAAAACCAAACCAAACCACCAAACTAAAACAAAACCAAACCAAACCACCAAACTAAAACAAAACTAAAACCAAACTCAAACCCAATCAAAACTAAAACCAAACTCAAACCCAATCAAAACCAAAACAAACCACCAAACTAAAACAAAACCAAAACCAAACTAAAACCAAAACCAAAGCAAACCACCAAACTAAAACCAAAATCAAACCAAACCACCAAACTAAAACCAAAACCAAAGCAAACCACCAAACTAAAACCAAAATCAAACCAAACCACCAAACTAAAACCAAGCTAACCCCAAAATTAAACCCAATCAATACCAAACCAAACCTAAACCACCAAACTAAAACAAAACCAAAATGAAACCCAGTCAAAACCAAAGCAGACCACCAAACTGAAACTAAAACCAAACTAATACCAAACTAACCCCAAAACCAAACCCAAACCAAATCGAAAATCCACCCAAGGTTTTGTGGCAAACCCCCACAGTATTCGTGGAATAAGCTCCCAGGATATTTGGATAAATCCCCCAGTATTTTAGGGGAAACACCCACAGGATTCAGGAATAAATCCCCCAGGATTTTATGGGAAACACCCACAGGATTCAGGAATAAATCCCCCAGGATTTTAGGGAAAACACCCACAGGATTCAGGAATAAATCCCCCAGGATTTTAGGGAAAACCCACAGGATTCAGGAATAAATCCCCCAGGATTTTAGGGGAAACACCCACAGGATTCATGGATAAATTCCTCTAGGATTCGGTCGTGATGTTTGTATGTTACCTGGGTGGGGAGTATGTTGACTTAACTAATTTTACAAGATCATTTGTCAAAGGTGAAAATCTCCAAAGCCCAGTCATTTCATGTCTGAGGCCTTTGTCCTGGATTGATTGAGTACTTTCATCTAGCCTTATTAATAGATTTGATTTAAATATCCTTTTTAATCGTCATATTATCGGATCAAAGAGTCCGTTTATTTGTTCTTTTTAATATATTACATCGTCTTTTGTTCGTAATTTAAGGTATTCATTTCGTCTATAGTGGGCGAGTCCATTGATGATTTAGGGGAAAAATTAAAGTCGGGCTTCCAGGGAAAATTCATTATTGGTTTAGGGTGAAATTAAAGTCTATGTAACGTTAGAAATTATAACCTTAATTCTATCCGTTATAATACATCAATTCCGTAAAACAATAATATATAAATACAAGTGAGAAGATATATATAGAAGGATATCTCACGAGAAAATGACAAAAATCAGTGTTATGTAAGACCCTTTCTCCCCTTCCGTTTAAAAGTGCTGTTGCCCGAAAATGGTTCTCTTGTTTGCCATCAGATGGTGCTGAAAACTCTTTTATAGATTAAATAATCGGTAATTTTTGTTTTAAGGAATACCACGAAATTAATCACTTCCGTGTGAATATATATATGTTGTTGATATATAAATTACAAGAAAAAATATCATCTAAAATCTGAACAGAATTATCGAATCATTTTAAGTTTTTATGTGGCGAAGTCGAAAGAACATAATCTCGGGAGTTTTATGATCAAACGATTCGATTTTAGAACGAAACATTCTGGGAAACAATATATCTAAATATAGAGTTTTGTTGTGATTCAATTTTTTCTTTTCATTTCGTTTTTTAAAGACTAATGGTTTTGAAAACAATTTTCCTTCGTTGTTTTAAAGGTTTAAAGGCCACTCATGAATGGCAGAGACAAGGGACAGTGACATTGCCCTATCGAGCAGGACAATGCCCTAGAGACTGACGTTATACAGGAAAAGATAGGGATTGAAGGAAGGGGAATAAGAAGAAACAATGATAAATATTAAAATGATTTTTGTAGTTTCGTCATTTGCGTCCAATTGGAGACTCCCTTGTCTGGATATTTCTAAGATAATTATGTTTGTGTGTGTGTCTGTCTGTGATGGTTATTTAAATTCGTCTTGTGTCCTCATTCCCTCATTATTCAGTCTCGCTTCTGCTACAACTGATCAATTTAAGTAACGACAAGTCGTGTTATGTCAGTATTCAATTTGTCTTAAGGAATTATTTACCTTCAGTTAAAACAGTCAGTAACTAGTCTCTCTCTCTCTCTCTCTCTCTCTCTCTCTCTCTCTCTCTCTCTCTTGGCAGGTAGTAGGTTGGCCTGGGCACCAACCGCCCGTTGAGATACTACCGCTAGAGAGTTATGGGGTCCTTTGACTGGCCAGACAGTACTACATAGGACCCTTCTCTCTGGTTACGGTTCTTTCCCTTTGCCTACAAAGACACCGAATAGTCTGGCATATTCTTTACAGATTCCCCTCTGTCCTCATACACCTGACAACACTGAGATTGCCAAACAATTCTTCTTCACACAAGGGGTTAACTACTGCACTGTAATTGTTCAGTGGCTACTTTCCTCTTGGTAAGGGTAGAAGAGACTCTTCAGCTATGGTAAGCAGCTCTTCTAGGAGAAGGACACTCCAAAATCAAACCATTGTTCTGTAGTCTTGGGCAGTGCCATAACCTCTGTACTATGGTCTTCCACCGTCCTGGGTTAGAGTTCTCTTGCTTGAGGGTACACTCGGGCACACTTCTATCTAGTTTCTCTTCCTCTTGTTTTGTTAAAGTTTTCTTTTATAGTTTTTATAGGAAATATTTATTTTAATGTTGTTACTATACTTAAAATATTTTACTTTTCTTTATTTCCTTTCCTCACTGGGCTATTTTCCCTGTTGGGGCCCCTGGGCTTATAGCATCCTGCTTTTCCAACTAGGGTTGTAGCTTAGCATTTAATAATAATAATAATAATAATAATAATAATAATAATCTCTCTCTCTCTCTCTCTCTCTCTCTCTCTCTCTCTCTCTCTCTCTCTCTCTCTCTCTCTCTCTCTCTCTCTCTCTCTATATATATATATATATATATATATTGTCACCTCTGTGATGGAATATCTCAGGTCTTAGGAGAATTCAACATACCTTAAATTATCTTATTACTTAATCCACGAACCATTATTACTTAAATGGTGACAAAGGAAACACTGCTCACGTATTTATATATATTATAATACCAACTAATCCACAATAACAAAAACAAGTGATCAAAACACCGACATTAATTAAATATTAACACTTTAGTTACAGCTTACGGTACTAAATAGCAAAATAAGATATAAATATCACAACTGTCACTGTTTGTAGTGGGAAGTATACTCCTACTTCATACCAAAAATCAAGATCCAAAGAAAGGTGTGAAAATACCAAAGCAAGGAGCATAGAGTGGAAATAGATTGCGCGGTCAAGAGATGGCGCTGAAGCAAAAGAGATAATACACAAATGGAGAAAAGGTACATAGTTGAAAATAAAATTATACAATATATTTATGTACAAAGAGGGAGAGTGGCAATTCGTCATAGTCCCCCCCGCTAAGATGGGCCCACTATAGTGGGACTAGATGGTTGTGGTGTTGAAGGTGGTGGAAGCCGCGACAGTGTGTCCGCGATGAGATTGTTGGTACCTCCGATTGACTGAAGTTGTAGATTGAAGGCCGACAATATATATGACCAACGAAGCAACTTGTTATTTCGGAGGCGAGAGCGTTCGAGGAAGATGAGTGGTCGATGGTCGGTATATACTACTACTCTGTGGTGTCCTTCCAAGTAGGGTTGGAAGTGTAGTAGCGATGCGGCGATGGCATAAAGCTCCTTCTCGACAGTGGCCCACCTGGTTTGAGCTCCTTTGAAGAAGCGAGAGTGGTAGGCGATGGGAAGGAGATGATGAAGTGGTGGTGGCGTTTCTGTGGTACCGACTGAGTAAGACTGTAGCAAAACAGCCCCATAACCTGTATTGCTGGCGTCAATCTTTTTGACTGGAGTGATATAGGGTTTAAGGAGGTTTACATGAACTAATTGAGTTTGTCGTTTTCGGTCTGGAGTGCTGATTATGTAGTTTACTTTGGAGGTCCTATGAACGATCTTGTAAGGTCCAGCATATTTTTCTCGTAAGGGAGCGCCAGGAATAGGATGATACACTAAAACTTGGTCGTCAGTTTTGAACTCTCTCATTTTTGCCTTCTTATTGTATATGTTTTGCATCTTCTGCTGGGAAGAAACTAAATTAGTAGTAGCAATATCATAAATGTAAGTAAATTTCTTTTTTAATTCTTTTAAATACTGATAAATATTTGTAGTTTCTTCTGGCTTCCTCTGCAAAATATTCTCCTTTACCGAACTTAATATAGTTCTTGGTTTTCGACCGAACATTAGTTCAAATGGGGATACCCCTGTGGAATCATGAGGTGTACATCTAAGTACATACATGAGAAGATCGAGGTCCTCATCCCAGTGCTGTGATGTTTCACTGATATACTTCCGTAACAAACTTTTTAAAGTCTGGTGCATTCTCTCCAAGGCACCATTAGTCTGCGGGTGATAAGCAGAAGAGTAAACATTATGGATATTAAATTGATACATAGCTTGCTTGAAAAGATTACTAGTAAAATTGGTACCTTGATCACACTGTAGTTCTCTCGGGAAACCTAACAAGGTAAAGGTTTTCAACAATTGTCCAACTATGGTTTCAGCACAGATATTTTTAATGGGAAAGGCTAAGGGATACCTTGTGGTAGGGCAGAGGACAGTCAAAATGTATTCATTACCCTTGCGAGTCTTTGGCAAGGGCCCAACACAATCAATAATTACCTTATCAAATGGTGACTTAGGTACTGGAATGCTTTGAAGTGGTGCTGGAGGTATTTTCTCATTAGGCTTACCAGTGATCTGACAGTGGTGACAGGAAGCAATGAACTCCTTGATGTCCTTTCTCATTTCTGGCCAATAAAAATCCTCAAACAACCTCTTGTAGGTTTTATTCACTCCAAGATGGGATTCTGTTGAATGAGCGAGGTCAAGTAAGGGTTTCCTTAAGGGCTCTGGAAAAACAACCTGAAAACAGTCATGCCATGAGTTAGATGTGGGAGCTTTGGGAGACTTGTAATGGCGAAACAAAATATTTTTCTCCACATAAAAGTATGGAGTTTTAGGGTTGTCAGTAGGATCCACTACTTTATCCCAGAGTGCTTTCAAACTTGAATCCTTCTGTTGGAGTACAGTAAACTGGTCCTTCTTTATATCAACTAAATCCAGAGCCTCAGTTATTCTGTCATTCTTTACCTTGGGAGGAAAATTAGTGTTGGACGTTTTACTAGATGATCTAGTGATTACTTGGGAGATTTTACCTGGCTTTTTGGAGAGCTCATCTTTGATTACTACCTCAGGTGTTGTTACAATCAATTTAGGTTTAAGTACAGAGGATCCTGCAAGATCATTACCAATGATCATCTGAATGGGGTAACAAGGTAATGGTTTATCTAAGACGGCAACTTTTGCCTTACCTGTAAAATAAGGACAAGCAATATCCACCTCAGCCTCGGGTAGAAGAGTAGTTGTGGTTAAGTCACTTACTGCTATGTACTCTTTTGTGTATTTTAAGTTGTCTTGACTGGCAGCCGAAATTATTGTCTGGGATGAAGCAGAGTCCCTCAGAGCTGTGACAGATGAATCATTAAGTGAAGCCTCACACATGAATTCATTAAATGGTTCCAGATCCTGTGAATGAACAAAAGCATGACATGTCACTGCACCTTTAGATTTCTTGGACTTACCATCAGTGCTTACCTTTGACTTCTGACATTTTGGACTGGGACAATTTTTTATGGAGTGTCCATCCTTTTTGCAATAAGCACAACTAACCTGATGAGATTTAGGCGATGAGACAATTTTTGAAGAATCTTTACTATTCCTGTGAATTAGATAATAGTCGTCAGCTAAGCTAGCTGCTTTTAACACTTCAATTTCACCTTTAAAATGTACATAAGTGGCAATATTAGAGGGAACTTTACGCAAAAATTCCTCTAACAAAATCAGATTTTTAAGAGAATCTAAATCATTAACACCAGCTCTCTCCAACCATTTGTTAAACTGTCTTACCTTTATATTACAGAATTCTACAAAAGTCTAAGATTGAGTCTTGAAAGAGTTTCTGAAAGTTTGCCTGTAGCCTTCCACAGTGATGGCATATGCATCTAAAACAGTCTTTTTAAGGTCTTTATATTCTTTAACCTCAATTAATTGCGATGCAACATATGCAGCCTTACCTTTCAAGTGGTTGCGCACGAGTATTGTCCAGAAATTAGGCGGCCAATTCAATGACGTTGCTATGTCTTCAAATATTTGAAAGAAAACCTCTGGATCCTTATCGTTGAATTCGGGAACTAATCTGCTGGCTTTAGTCACATCGAATCTCATGGGAAGTTTTTCTTCATCTGCTTTAGCCTTAAGCCTGATAAAGGCCGACTTCTCCAGTTTTTCGAGTTCCAACTCATTGAGCCTTTTCTGATGTTCTAATTCTTCTCGTCTTCTTTCTTGTTCCGCGAGTCTTCTTTCTTGTTCCCTTTCTTGTTCCGCGAGTCTTCTTTCTTGTTCCACTTCAAGAACTTTTAACTGAAGTTTCAGTTTTTCCACTTCAGGATCGACATTAGCAATGGAACCTGTAAGGGTTCTTAGTTCTTCTACATCTTCATTGTCCTCTGTTATGACGTTTTTATTCAGCAAGAACTGAAGGATGTCATCAATGATACGTGCTTTGACATAAGTTATTTCTGTAGGGATTTGGCATTTAATCGCAACCGTGAGAAGTTCCTGTTTTTTAGCCAAACGCAAGGTTAACAATTCCTCTCTAGGATTAGCTAAGAATTTCTCTAGATCGAAAGGCATGATTGTTATTAAGGTAAGAAAGTTTAATATTTAAATCCTGAACCTGCTGATTAAGTTACGGTACACAAAATACAGAATTACCGAATTTGTAGCACAAACCAATTACTTAATAAAGTAGTTAATAATGAGATACTTCAATTATCGTGTACGAGTTTAAGTCCGTTTTAACACAAAACATAGTGCAGGCGAGACTAATAACTGCAACACGAGCGTTCAAAATGAAGTGATGGGCCAGGATGGCTTAAGTTTATCTAATGATCATTAAGTGATTAGACCGATAACAAAAGCGCGATACCCATAAAGGATTTGATGGGCGAGGATGGCTTTTACGTTGATGTCCAAAAATAAAATGAGGTTGGACGGATAACGAGAGCACGATACCCAGAATTAACAAAAGGGATTTCGAAAAATCCGAAGGGACAAGTAGGCTAACGAATGGCGCCCGAGGTAACACAAAACTAGCATATTTCGGACTATTTTTAGCGAGAGTAACCCTTAATTGCGGCTCGTAATACGGGGCGGGCAAATAGAAACAAATAAGGCTGTAGAACCCAGCGGACTAACAATTGTTGACAGCTATTCCTCCATATTACCGATGCCTGAGCGAGCGAGTGAGGAGTATACTTCCACTATAACAGAAAGTTAACAATGAACGATTGAGGATTAAGAGCAGTGTTACAAAATCTAACGGTTCGTATTTCACTGGTTCTGTGCGCGTTTGTAAACCACTAAACCATTCAATTCACTTTTTACGATTCACGATCCCGGACAGGCCCCCATTTTGTCACCTCTGTGATGGAATATCTCAGGTCTTAGGAGAATTCAACATACCTTAAATTATCTTATTACTTAATCCACGAACCATTATTACTTAAATGGTGACAAAGGAAACACTGCTCACGTATTTATATATATTATAATACCAACTAATCCACAATAACAAAAACAAGTGATCAAAACACCGACATTAATTAAATATTAACACTTTAGTTACAGCTTACGGTACTAAATAGCAAAATAAGATATAAATATCACAACTGTCACTGTTTGTAGTGGGAAGTATACTCCTACTTCATACCAAAAATCAAGATCCAAAGAAAGGTGTGAAAATACCAAAGCAAGGAGCATAGAGTGGAAATAGATTGCGCGGTCAAGAGATGGCACTGAAGCAAAAGAGATAATACACAAATGGAGAAAAGGTACATAGTTGAAAATAAAATTATACAATATATTTATGTACAAAGAGGGAGAGTGGCAATTCGTCATAATATATATAAATATAAAACGAAAATTACATTTAATAGATAGTTGTAAAGAATAATAGAACACACGCACACACACATCTATCTATCTATCTATCTATCTATCTATCTATATATATATATATATATATATATATATATATATATATATATATATATATATATATGTGTGTGTGTGTGTATGCGTGCTTATGTGCGCATGCATTATGACGATTCTTGGGACAAGACTCATAAATAAGGCATTGCTGAAGAACTTTAGGGAAATTCGTGTTCATTTGATTACAATATTGATATTATTAATAATCAAACTTTCGAAAATTATAAGCAAAATATAATGTAATAAAGAATAGTGCATTCAGTGCACCTCACGCAATGCACTGTAGGCATTATTTGAGAGTCTTGACACTTTGCTGTCCAGCTCCTCTAACTAACTTGTATGTATATATATATATATATATATATATATATATGCTTTCTGAGTGGTAACACCTTTACGTGGTGAAAGGGTTTGTGTATCGCCATGATCAACAAAGCTGTACTAGTCAGGGTTACCCATACTAGGTAGGTTTGCTGTGAGCGATCAGACAAAAATCTCCCACCATCACCAATCCACACTGGTCAGCGTGGTGATGAAAAACCACCAAACCCCAGATATAGATAAGGACATGTCTGAAGCCTTTGTCCTGCACTGGACTAGAAACAGCTGTTTCTAGTCCACTGCAGGACAAAGGCCTCAGACATGTCTTCATTCGTGTCTGGGGTATGGCCTGTTTTCATCATCAGGTTGGCCAGTGTAGATTTTTGTCTGATCGCTCATAGAAAACCGACCTAGTATGGGTGTTTCTGACTAGCACAGCTTTGCTGATCATGGCGGTACCTGAACCCTTTTACCACGTTAAGGTTTCCCCACTCAATATATATATATATATATATATATATATATATATGTATATATATATATATATATATATATATATATATAATTATTATTATTATTATAGTTATTATTATTATTATTACTAGCTAAACTATAACCCTAGTTGGAAAAGCAGGATGCTACAAGCTTTGTCTCTTACCTTGTCATCCCAGAAATGTACCTATTTTGAGGTGCCATCCTTCTAGCATTAGAGGCTCTTTGACCTCTGTTTTGAGGTGCCATCCCTCTAGCATTAGAGGCTCTTTGACCTCTGTTTTGAGGTGCCATCCCTCTAGCATTAGAGGCTCTTTGACCTCTGTTTTGAGGTGCCATCCCTCTAGCATTAGAGGCTCTTTGACCTCTGTTTTGAGGTGCCATCCCTCTAGCATTAGAGGTTCTTTGACCTCTGTTTTGAGGTGCCATCCCTCTAGCATTAGAGGCTCTTTGACCTCTGTTTTGAGGGGCCATCCCTCTGGCATTAGAGGTTCTTTGACCTCTGTTTTGAGGGGCCATCCCTCTAGCATTAGAGGTTCTTTGACCTCTGTTTTGAGGTGCCATCCCTCTAGCATTAAAGGCTCTTTGATCTCTGTTTTGAGGGGCCATCCCTCTGGCATTAGAGGTTCTTTGACCTCTGTTTTGAGGGGCCATCCCTTTAGCATTAGAGGCTCTTTGACCTCTGTTTTGAGGTGCCATCCCTCTAGCATTAGAGGTTCTTTGACCTCTGTTTTGAGGTGCCATCCCTCTAGCATTAGAGGCTCTTTGACCTCTGTTTTGAGGGGCCATCCCTCTGGCATTAGAGGTTCTTTGACCTCTGTTTTGAGGGGCCATCCCTCTAGCATTAGAGGCTCTTTGACCTCTGTTTTGAGGGGCCATCCCTCTAGCATTAGAGGCTCTTTGACCTCTGTTTTGAGGGGCCATCCCTCTAGCATTAGAGGCTCTTTGACCTCTGTTTTGAGGTGCCATCCTTCTAGCATTAGAGGCTCTTTGACCTCTAGTTTGAGGTGCCATCCCTGTAGCATTAGAGGCTCTTTGACCTCTTATTTTGAGGGGCCATCCATCCTGCATTAGAGGCTCTTTGACCTCTTATTTTGAGGGGCCATCCATCTAGTATTAGATGTTCTTTGACCTCTATTTTGAGGTGCCATCCTTCTAGCATTAGATGTTCTTTGACCTCTATTTTGAGGTGCCATCCTTATAGTATTAGATGCTCTTTGACCTCCATGATGTCCTCAAAACCAAATCTCTCCTCTTCCTTTGAGAGCTCTTCATTACTGCTCCAATCCTTTGAGAGATTTCTATTTCTTCTTTCTGCCTTTGAGAGCTCTCTTTTCCTCATCTCTCTCTTTGAGAGCTTTTTATTATTCTTCTCTTTCTTTGATACCTCTCTGTTATTCATCTCTTCCTTAGTGACTTCACCGTTACTGGTCTCTTCCTTAGTGACTTCACCATTACTGGTCTCTTCCTTAGACACTTCAGCATTACTGGTCTCTTCCTTTGAGAGCTTTCTTTTTCTCCTCTTTTTATTTGAGAACTTTTTATCACTTCTCTGTGTCTTTGAATCGTCTTCAGACTGATGTTCTTCAAGAGTAGGAACTTTTTCTTCTTCCTCCTTCTCCTCCTTCTCTTCTTCTACATCCTCCTCTTTGAGGAAGACCCGGCTCTTTTTCTTGTTCTTCCACTGGAAGATCGATTTCATCTTCCAGTTCATCCTGGACTTCTTCTCCAGCAGGAAGATCGATTTCATCCTCCAGTTCATCCTGGAAAGTTTCTTCAGCTGGAAGAAATTCACCATCTTCCAGCTCTTCTTGGAACACTCCTTCAGCTGGAAGAAATTCCCCATCTTCCAGCTCTTCT
>NW_027172068.1:5000-7500 GCF_036898095.1 Palaemon carinicauda | reverse complement strand
GAATTTCAATTGACCTATTATTAACAGATTGCAAAGCAAATTTGTTTCCTTCGCCAAACTCGAAGGTTTTGGGAAGGGCGTATGTTTAACCTGTCATCGTTTGCTGGTTAGGGTAACTTAGAATAGATTGCCATAAGAATTAAATCTTTCTATTAGTGTTATTTTATCGTTTAATTGGTTTTGGCATTGAAATTATTTACATATAAATCAGTAAACATTGTTTACAATTATATATTGAAAACAATAGTTTGGGTCCTTGAAGATAAAGAAAACTATAATTAAGCCATTGTTTAACCATTAGGTGTGAGGGTCTTAAATATTTCACTTTGGCTTTAAAGGATACTGCTTTTCTGGCCCTATACAGAAGGGGTACCCTACTCTCTACTGAGACGAAAGGCAGAAAAGATAGGAAAAAGTGTGCCTCTATATATCTGGACTAATAAGATTACTACATTTCAACCACTTTGTGTACAATGCTCTAATTCTCGGCTTTCCTATTAGCACAGATCTCATGGAATTCAAATATCCACTGTTAAATATTTACCGCAAAAAAACTGTAAAAATTGGAATAAATGTTGCCAGGCATTTACTGTTTTTAAAAACTGATATATTGACGTAAAGGAGTGATATTACGGTCATCAACCTGTAATAAATTACGACAAAGTAAGGTAAAAATTACGGTCGCTTGTATTTTACTGAAATATGGCTTAGAACAATCTATTTTTACGGAGAATTTCCGATTAAACTTGCTGTTCTTTTTAAACAATACGCTCTCTCTCTCTCTCTCTCTCTCTCTCTCTCTCTCTCTCTCTCTTTTATTGAAACACGGCTGAGAACAGTAAATTTTCACGGAGATTTCCGATTAAAATTACGATTATTTTAACAGCATGTTTTTATGTATTTTGCGTATCTTAGCTACGTAATTTGTTAATAGTCAAATCCACATTATCGAAGCACTTAAAAAAAATGCGTATATGAGGAATGTGTCATTTCAGTAGTCTTAGCCTTGTCGAAGTCATTTAACCCTATTTCAGATAATGACGATAAATCAAAATAATTCTCATATATCAAATTTCAATCTTGAATAGTTTTGTTACTAACTAACTGCGTAGGGGTTGTGGTGACCGATGCGGTAACGTCCCTGACTGGGGAACGCCAGATTGGAGTTCGAGATCCGCTCAAACTTGCAAGTTCCTTTGGTCGCTGCAACCTTATCATCCTCGTGGGGGAGCCTATATAGGTCTATCTGCCGAGATACCAGCAGCCACTGCCTGGCCATCCTTGGTCCTAGCTTGGGTGGAGAGGGGCCTTGGACGCTGATCATATGTATTTGTCCTGCTCAATAGGACAATGTCATTGACCTAAAGAAATCTGTCAGAAATCTTGGAGTAATCATGGATGAAAGACTGACAATGAATGAACATATAAATAATATGGTAAGAAATTGTAACTATCATATTAGAAACATAGCATTTATTAGTAAATACTTAGATGAAAAATCTATGGCCATACTCATTAATCACCACATATTTTCAAGAATTGATTACTGCAACTCACTGTTCTATGGCTTACCAAATTATCAGCTGAAGAAAATTCAGAGAGTACAAAACAGAGCCGCTAGATTAATAAAAGGACTACACAATAGGGATAGAGTTACCCATGCACTAATTAAATTACACTGGCTGGCAGTAAAGCCGAGAATTGAATACAAGCTACTCTTACTAACGTTTAAGATACTGAACCAAAATATCTAAAAGAATGCCTAAATAAACTAGAACTAGAAACAAATGTTAACACAAGACACACGAGTGACAAACATAGGCTATCTGAACCAAGAACAAATAGTAAATTTGGTGAAAGGGCTTTTAGCTACTGTGCGCCTAGACACTGTAATAATTCAGCCGACAGACAACAATTTTTCTCGGTTAATATATGGAAGTTGAATTGTTTTTTCCCGGGAGTTACAGTAAATTACGTGAATTTCACGGTTTAGAGTGGCGTACCGTGTCCCGTTTATAACTATGGTATAGTGACTCTTTTAGTTAGTGGCACCCGGTTAAAATGACCGAAACGGTTTTGTCCAATTTTTCTGGACACGAATAATTTTGTGAATGACAATTTTTTAGTTAATACTTGCATGTATTTTAGTATTGAATATAAACAACAACAACAACAACGACGACGACAACAGCAAATGAAGCTGTTTCTATTCTAATGCAGGACAAAGGCCTCAGGCGTCTTTATTCATGTCTCGAGTTTGGACATTTTCATCACCAACGCTGGTCACAACGGATTGGCAATGGTTGGAGATTTAAGTCTGATCTCTCATAGCAAACCAAACTAGTATGGGTGGCCCTGACTATTACAGCTTTGCTGATCACGGTGATACGCAAACCTTTTCACCACGTTAAGGCATCCAGACTGTGTGTGTCTTATGTTACTATAAGTCTGTGTGTTGATACCTTAACATGGTGAAAGAGTTTGCGTATCACCGTGAACA
>NW_027172066.1:80000-88419 GCF_036898095.1 Palaemon carinicauda | reverse complement strand
ATATACATATATATATACACATACATATATATATATACATATACATTATATATATATATATATATATATATATATATATATATATATATACATATATGTATATATATACGTATATGTGTATATATATATATATATATATATATATATATATATATAATATATATATATATATATATACACATATACATGCATATATATACATATACATACATATATATACATATACACATACATATATATACATATATACATACATATATATATATATACATATACATACATATATATACACATATACATACATACAATATACATATACATACATATATATACATATATATATATATATATATATATATAATATATATATATATAAAATATATACATATATATATATATATATATATATATATATATATATATATATATATATGATAGTGAAAATCATATATATAATAATGATAATGATGATGATAATGATTATGAAAATGATAATCATAATCATAATCATACCAGAACGTCAGCTAGGCAAATGCAACGCCCCACTGTGGTGCCCAACTACAGCAGTGGCCTCCCCAGTAAACAGTTACCACTGTACTAACCAGGAGGCAATTAAGTTACCATATTTTCAATTTGCTTATGTTACTGAATAGTGCAATGAGGAGATGAAGTCCTTCCCTGTTTGTTTCCCAAGCACAAAAGTACTATTTTCCTTATTTACATAAACCTGATTAATTGTTCTTTATCCAGTCATGCTAAATCTTTGCAAGAATAAAAGTTGTATGAAGTTTGCTACAGTATTTTACGTTAATTGCTTATTAGAGTCACAGGTAATAATAATGGGCCAATATTAATGGTTAATCAGGAAAATCCTTTGCCTCAAGTAGCAAAAATATTAAAACTTCTCGTTAAATTGATCGTTACCGTTACGGTTATATTATCTGTTATTTATGTTACTTTGTTATGTTGCTTTCTTTTCATATTTAATATTTATTACCTATTAAAATGCCCACCAGCTACATAAGTTTTTTTTTTATTTTTCAAATCTTGTTTGTTTTTTAGTATATGTAAATAGGGTTATTATGACTAAACTAATTTTGTTCTAAGTAAATTTTATCCTAAGTAAGTTTTGTTGTAAGTAAATTTTGTTCTTAAGTGTTTCAAAGCATAATATTCCATTACATAGCATGAATATGAAAGAGGTCTATAAAAGTAAATGTTTTCTTTAACGAAATTTAACTTGGCAAATCCTTTTGCCTTTTTTTCTTTTTTTTCAGTTTGTATACAGTTAAGAGGTAAATATTGATGAAGACATATTTATAGTTTCCTTTGTGAAAATTTGCTCTTGAGAAAGTCATTACAACATCTACCTGTCTTTTTTCGCAAGTTTCAATCTATCCTTTGTTCTCGTTCGATTGATTACAACAGTCTCCTTTTGCAAAAACTTTCAAATTTTTCACAAAATTGTAATTCTTAATCTAGGAGAGAGATTTGAATACTATTTTAATTTATGATGATCAATCCTTATAAAATGAGAGATTATATTGATATTAACATATAATTTCCCCTTTGTTTATCCTATTCGTTATCCAATGGCATACTCGTTACTGCTACGTCACAACTCTTTGATTATAATGTTTTTTCCTAAACCTAAAGCCTACAACATATATCACAAGAATTGTTGGAGAAGCGGATTAAACTACACCGATCCCAGCTGTAATTAAAAGAAATCGCCCTTTTCCTGCATGGTTTTCAAGAAAGTTATTTTTGCCTCCAAAAACACGACAGAACTTCAGCCGTCCAATAACCCTTTTACCACCAAGGTAAGTTAAATTTTGAGCACATTTTGCTATATATATATTTTTTCTAAATTGCTCTGACAGGCTTAATATTTGTCATAGAGAAGTCTTAAGAGATCCTGTAACGTATCAAATTTCATACTGGAAAAAAAAAACGAATAGAGAGAATGGAAGAAACCTGGGGTTCTTAAAAGTAAAAAATGAAAAAGGATATTTTCTAAAATTATTGCACGTTCACAGAGAGGATCTTTGTTATTTAACGATTTCCAATGAATGGTTTGATGAATAAAAGCCATTTGGAGTTTTAATAATTCCGAACTACTAAATTACTACTGCCAATACTAATGCTTCTACTTCTACTACTACTTCTCACGATCACTAATGAGCTTCAAGTCATATACGTATACACAACGCTATTAGGTTATCCTTAACAGATTTTGCCTCTAATTATCAGTTTAATTGTGATTCAAATGATGATAGTTTATGTAGAAACAATTACCCAGTATATATTAAATAATCTAACGATTTATCAATTGAAAATCTGTGACATTATTCGAGGATACTAAAATATTGAATTGGCATAGTAATATTACTGATATGATTTGCCACTGATTTTTCTAAAACGTCATTAAAAATATGCCATAAGAATAAAAGGCAGATTACAAACGACATGACAAAAAATGCTGGATTATATTAGGTGACTACTTTACCTATAAGTGCAAGAAGATGGTTTCTTGCGGATAAACAAAATGAGTATGTTTTTACAAGTAAGCACAAAAGTGAATACTGAGATGACATCCCATCTTGAGTGATTACCTTGATATTATTATTATTATTATTATTATTATTATTATTATTATAAATATGATGATGATGATATTACTACTACTACTATTATTATTATTATTATTATTATTATTATTATTATTATTATTATTATTAGGAAAATGATGATAATGATGATTGTGATGAATTATTATTATGATTAATATCATTATTAGTGATAGTAGTAGTAGCTTAAATCAAAGTAGTAGTAGTATTAGTAGTAGTAGTAGTAGTAGTAGTTCAGAATGACTACTTCATACATCAAGCTATTAATTGAAAATCGTTGAAAAAACAAAGATCCTTTCTGTGAACGTGCTACTATTGTAAGGCCAATTGGTGCAATAATTTTCGAAACTCTCCTTTCTCATTTTTTGCTTTTAAAAACCCCAAGTTTCTTCCCTTCTCTCTATTCGTGTTTTTTTTCAGAAGGAAAGTTGATACGTTACAGGATCTCTTAATGGACGGCTAAAGTTCTGTCGTGTTTTTGGAGGTAAAAATAACTTTCTTGAAAACCATGTAGGAAAAAGGGCGTTTTCTCTTAATTATAGCTGGGATCGGTGTAGTTTACTTCGCTTCTACAACAATTCTTGTGATAGGTGTTGTAGGTTTTAGGTTTAAGGAAAAAAAAAACATTATAATCAAAGAGTTGTGACGTAGTAGTATCAAGTATTCTAAAGGAAAAACTTCACCATTTCTAGAGAGTTGTGACGTAGTAGTAACGTGTATGATATTGGTTAAAGAATAGTATAAACAAAGGGGAAATTATATGATATTATCAATATAAAAATAGCTAATTTTTCAAGGAATGATCATCATAAATCAAAGTAGCATTTAAATCTCCCTCCTAGATTATGAATTATATTTTTGTATTGATATTGAAATTTAGAATTAACGGGAACATTCCATGATATTTTAGACAGTATTATGAATACCCACGCACTGACACTCCCAATAAAAGTATCATAAAAAAAGGAATTTAGTGAAATCTAGATATCATTGTCGTTTGTAATGAATATAACATCAAAAACTTCTTTTTTTAAATCGCCATTCGTGTTTTGTTTTCTGTTGTCACAGACAAATAGTTTTATTCCTGTTTATTCATCTTTTTATTTCATATGAGATATAAATTATTCATAGAAAAGAAAGACATCATCTATTGAAACGTTTGTTAGCGATTTCAGTATCGTTGATACTATTGCAATGTAAAGTTTTATATTCATTCGATAAGATAAGCACAATTTCTCTAGAATAATTCACAAGGGCCATAAATGTCCAAATTAGCAACGTCCTGTAATTTGGATATAAGAGAATCCTCCAGAAGGCTAAAAATTTCTCTTCGAAAAATGAGCTCTGGTTATGAGCATTGCAAATTTGGTTGAAAGAAATGCATTTCTTGGTCGATGGGGAATTATTCAGGTAAACTTCAATAAAAATCATTGAAAGCAAATATTTTCCTCCTAAGTTACACGTAAAAAACGGCAAAAATAAACGACCTCGTAAGTAAAAGGTCTAACGATTTATTAGACATATTTTCCTAATGCTTGATTTATGAATGCGGTCGCTCCTGAGGTCTTATGAATTATTTTTGCTGGATAATAAAATATGATGGAAAGACAGAGTATGAAGGAAAATCAATAAATATAACTGAAGTAGAGAAATAGGAATATAATTTGTCTTGGAATGTTACATATGATTTATTTTGGAGAAAAATGTCACTTAAATAATCACGGTAATAGAAAGGGACCATTGCGCTTAGGAAATAAAATTGATTCAACTTGGTGTGATGGTACCCCGTACCGTTGGGCCAATTCTATTTATTTATTGCTTTTAAATTAAATCATTTGACCGTTTTTTTTTTTTTTTCAAAAAATTTCGCTTTATACCACCACCTTCCCTGTCCACCACCTTCCCTGTCCTCCAGGTTTCTTTAGAGAGTTCCATACGGAACATTCTTTATCTATGGGTTATGGTGGCCTATTGGAAACGTCCCTGTCTGCCGATCTGTCTGACTAGGGTTCAAGTCAGGCTCAAAGCTCAAAAGTTTCTTGCAATGTCGGCAACCACACCAACATTGTGGGATAAGGATGGGGGTTTTAGGGATCCTATAGGCCCTGCTGAATCATCAGCACGCATTGCCTTGCCCTCCATGGTCCTAACTTAGAGGGAGCTAGTACTGTCCTGGAAGGTAGGGAATTATCACTGTCCCTTGCCTCTGCCATTCATGAGCAGCCTTTTAAAAATTATTAAAACCATACAGGTCCATTTCCTTTTTCAGTAAAACTATTTTTGAGCAGATTTTCTAGAATGACATATTTTTTATCCTTAGAAATAAACCTACGTTTATGGAGGTTTGTTTGAGAGATTTCTGTTTTCAATTCAGTTACATCTTGGCTCCATCTACCAATATTCATCGAGGTTCCTCTGCGTAATGACACATATGAAGGTTGGCTTAGGTTATTCATTAGGGGTCTATTGTGTTCCATACGATGTGAGTAAATGCACGTCAGACTGTCAGAATGCTTTTAAACTAAATGTTTTACTTCATAATATATCAGAGAAGATAAACTATAATATGAACGACTCTATCACCACGTTGTATATCAATTATTTCTTTAGCTTCCCTAGATGAAAGATCAAAGCATTATAGATATCAAATATATAAAATCTTTTGAGATATTGAATGTATTATCTGAAGTTGCTAATTTACTCACTAATAAATGATAGTCTAAGGCAAGCTATTACAACATACTGAAAAAGCATAGCTAAGGATCTTTGAATATTCTTTAAAAAGTCACTGTATCAATTTACTGTGAAGCACGTATTGATATATTGAGGAATGCTGGTTTTGAATATTCTATAGTATACTAAATTTATTTTTTTAGTTAGAATGTACGATCATGTGTACCAATGTTGGACGATAAATGTGGACAGTGAAGGTGAACAATGTGTTTAATACTTGTATTTGAAGGAAAATGTTTTATTCATATTCCTAAACCCATAATGGGCAATAGCATAGCATTAGGTAAACCTGATAATTTTGGACACCGAGTCTTAGAAAGGCCTCATAATTGACATAGTAAGAGGGCTTTTTCATATCTCATCATATCTATCAGTGCCCTCCAAAAGGGTAAAATATCTCCCTTTATCTGCGTTGACAAGGTCAAGATATCTTCCATCCCTTTGAATGGTCAATATGAAAAGTATTGCTAATATCATTACTTTTACCGCATATGCAAGATATGTTTAATTCTTCCATATCACTAAAAGAGCAAAATGTTAATTCGTAATGTTGACCAGAACAGGGAATCACTCATTTATTTTACTGACAAATCATTTCAAATATTTTTATCCACTTCTGATGTGTAGTACATGCTTAGAATACTCATTTTAAAATTCACCCGCAGAATAATTACATTACTGAGAATTATTCATCACTAAAAGGAGTCTTTTATTCAATTTTACTTGAAATATCAGAACACTTTCATTATTGTCTTTTTAACCGTCACAAGAAGACTTTTTATTCAGTTTCCTCTTAATTGTAAGAGTTTTTCCTACGTTGATGACCTGAACAAGGAAAGTTCATTAGCTACTCTGTAAAACCTGTCAATGTTTTTTTTTTTAATCATGAAAGTGGTTCATTAAAGCACAATATTACTTCCTTCAAAACATTTTCATCTTCATGTGATTCTAAGAACAATCATCTTTCGGAAAGTAAAAACATTTGCATATAGCTGATGAATTAACGAACAAAATATAATGGAAAAGTATACTTGGGTACAAAGTGAAAAAAAAAAAAAAATTTCAACATAGTCCACAAATCCTCGAGGATAGCTCTCAAGATTTGAGTATAACTACACAACGATCTGGAATCCTAGTTATGAAAGGGCAGGGCAGATGTTTTGCAAGTCTCAAAATCCGGAAATAAGGCTCGCTTCACACGAGAGGTATTTATCCACACGGGAAAATTTTCGCTCGTTGGAAGGTATGTCTTCATACGAGCGTATTTTACCCGAGCGGCTTCGTAGTTGCTAGAAGCTGCTACATTGGAACCATATGGGTTAGCAGTGCATGCAGCTAATAAATCACTGCCGTCCGGAAATTCTTCCGAGCAGCCAGCGTGTGAAGGGCCTCATTGATCTTCATTGATTCTAATCCGAGCGGACACAACCATGCGGCATCAAACCGCTCGTGTGAAGCGAGCCTAAAAGTCACTCGAGTGCTCTCGAACTGAAGTAACCTCAAAGGTGTTTCCTACTTTCAATCATGAAATGTAATATATTAATTCAAACCACAATAGGCCTATCCTCTTCCGTATAATAGTAAGATTTCGTTAAGCAAGTTTTCACTGTATTTGCTTGGGAAGTCTGCTCATTGAATACAAAAGAAAAACTCTGCAGCGATTGTAACCATGGGTTTTGAATTCATTGTTTTAATAGTTACTCTTACAATTAGGTTAAAAGCCATATCCGAAAAAAGGCTTATATTGCATACAATGATTATTATCGATGGTATATTTTCACGTACTTAACCGAATTTAACCTACACAAACAGCATAAACTCGCGTTATTTTTATCTACGTTTTTTTTTTTTTTTTTTTTTTTTTTTTTTTTTTTTTTTTTTTTTTTTTTGGTAGTTATCAATTGGTAGGCAAATTAAATTCTATGACTATTTAAGCTAGTCAAGCTGAATTTCTCTGTCAATAATTTTTATTACTTAAGCCTCACATTTTATAAACCCGACAATGAGTCATCAAAGAATGTTATACATCTCTCTATTCATCTATATATCTATATTTTCTTATATAATATACATATATATACACACACATATATATATACATCTATGCCTATTTATGATTTATTTATTGATTAATTTTTATTGACTGAATTTCTTATTTGTTTGATTATCTATTTGGAATGTTTTTTTTTTTTTTCCTTGAAGGCAAAGATTTCCAAAGAAAATATTAAAAGTCGTAAGTTGTCATGTTTAATTTTCTCTGTTGAAAACGGTTTCAGCTCCGTGCACATAACTATCATACAATTTGCATTACTTTTACTATACAAATTCTATCCAGTGTTTCAGTGGAATATATCAGACCTGAGCGTGGTTTCAACTTGGTATCACACACGGGAAAAAGACAGGGATAAAGTTCCAGGTCAGGATATTTGAGTGGAGACAACTTATTTCAATTTTAGAGTGTCTCAATCGTAAGTAGAAGGATATCCTTGTAACGTTTGCATAAAAATAAAGAGATTTTGATCATTCTTCAATCGGAGAGATTTTGATCATTCTTCAATCGGAGTTGTAATAATTTAGAACAGAATTATCTCTAGAATCTAATCTTAATCGGACTAACAAGACTATGGCATTTAATTATAAAACGAATCGCCTTTTTTTTCTGGCCGGGTGTGTGAGGGGGTAAACAGTAATTAAAAAACCTTAAAAAGAGCTTGGCTTGAAATTAACTCTTATTCGGTCAACCTCATGATGACTCAACCTGCTTTTACAGGAAATAACGGAGAAATTGTAGGAAATACTTTCACATGGGAAATGAGGTTTCGATTAAAGATAATCGTCTCTATGTCAACTACAGAAGGCCACCCAAATAAAATCGTTGGTAAACTAAAAAATATCAAAAGAAAAGTTTGTCATTTCAATCTAGCAATTAGGAAAAGTATGTTGAAGGGAAATGCAAAGTTGTTGTGCTTTGGTATATGCAAAATTGTGCATATTTGAGGACAATACTCTGATTAATAGGAGAGTGAAAAATAGTAGGATGATTTTGAAAGTGTTTG
>NW_027172066.1:67500-72500 GCF_036898095.1 Palaemon carinicauda | reverse complement strand
ATACTATTTTAATTTATGATGATCAATCCTTATAAAATGACAGATTTCTATATTGATATTATCATAATTTCCCTTTTGTTTATCCTATTCGTTAACCAATAACATACTCGTTACTACTACGTCACAACTCTTTGATTATGATGTTTTTTCCTATACCTAAAACCTACAGCACATATCACAAAAATTGTTGTAGAAGCGGATTAAACTACACACCGATCCCAGCTGTAATTAAAAGAAATCGCCCTTTTCCTGCATGGTTTTCAAGAAAGTTATTTTTGCCTCCAAAAACACGACGGAACTTCAGCCGTCCAATAACCCTTTTACCACCAAGGTAAGTTAAATTTCGAGCACATTTTGGTATATATATATATATATATATATATATATATATATATATATATATATATATATATATATATATATATATATATATTAAATTGCTCTAACAAGCTTAATTTTTGTCAGAGTGGTCTTAAGAGATCCTGTAACGTATCAAATTTCATACTGAAAAAAAAAAAATGAATAGAGAGAATGGAAGAAACCTGGGGTTCTTAAAAGTTAAAAATGAGAAAGGATAGTTTAAAAATATTATTGCACCAATTGTCTTTCCAACGGTTGCACGTTCACAGAGAGGATCTTTGTTTTTCAACGATTTCCAATGAATGGTTTGATGTATAAAAGTCATTCAGAGTTTCAATAATTCCGAACTACTAAATTACTACTGCCAATACTAATGTTTCTACTTCTACTGCTGCTACTGCAGCTATCGTGAGTAGTAGTTTCAAATAAACTACTTCTCACGATCACTAATGAGCTTCGAGTCATATACGTATACACAACGCTATTGGGTTATCGTTAACAGATTTTGTCTCTAATTATTAGTTTAATTGTGATTCAAATGATGATAGTTTATGTAGAAACAATTACCCTGTATATAATAAAATATTCTAACGAGTTATCAATTGAAAATCTGTAACATTATTCGAGAATACTAGAATATTGAATGTGCATAGTCATATTACTAATATGATTTGCCACTGATGTTTCTAAAACTTCATTTAAAAATATGGTATAAGAATAAAAGGCAAACTACAAACGATATCACCAAAAGTGCTGGATATTACAGTATTAGGTGACTACATTATCTATAAGTCCGAGAAGATAGTTTCCCGGATAAACAAAATTAATAAAGTTACGTAGAATATGTTTTTACAAGTAAACACAAATGTGAATATTGAGATGACATCCCGTCTTGAGTGATTACCTTATTATTATTATTATTATTATTATTATGATGATGATGATGATGATGACTGCTACTACTACTATTATTATTATTATTATTATTATTATTATTATTATTATTATGAATATGACGATGACGATGACGATGATGATGATGATTATCATCATCATCATTAGTAGTACTAGTAGTAGTAGAAGTAGAAGTATTGGTATTGGCAGTAGTAATTTAGTAGTTCGGAATTACTAAAACTCCGAATGACTTTTATACATCAAAACATTCATTGGAAATCGTTGAAAAAACAAAGATCTTCTCTGTGAACGTGCAACTGTTGGAAAGCCAATTGGTGCAATAATTTTTGAAACTATCCTTTCTCATTTTTTACTTTTAAGAAACCTAGGTTTCTTCACTTCTCTCTATTCATGTTTTTTCAGAAGGAAACTTGATACGTTACAGGACCTCTTGATGGACGGCTATAGTTCTGTCGTGTTTTTGGAGGCAAAAATAACTTTCTTGAAAACCATGCAGGAAAAGGGCGATTTCTTTTAATTACAGCTGGGATCGGTGTAGTTTAATCCGCTTCTACAACAATTTTTGTGATATGTGCTGTAGGTTTTAGGTTTAAGAAAAAAAATACGTTATAATAAAAGAGTTGTGACGTAGTAGTATCAAGGATTCTAAAGGAAAAACTTCATTATTTCTAAAGAGAGTTGTGACGTAGTAGTAACGTGTATGATATTGGTTACATAATAGTATAAATAAAGAGGAAATTACATGATATTATCAAAATAGAAATATCTCATTTTATAAGGAATGATCATCATAAAGCAGCTTTCAAATCTCCCTCATAGATAATGAATTATATTTTTGTATTGATATTGAAATTTAGTATTTACATGAACATTCCAGGATATTTTAAAACAGTATTATGAATATCCACGCGCTGACATTTCTAATAAAAGTATCATTAAAAAAGGAATTTAGTGAAATCTAGATATCATTGTCGTTTGTAATGAATATAACATCAAAAAGTTTTTTCTTTTAAATCATCATTCGTGTTTTGTTTTCAGTTGTATTGATATTGAAATTTAGTATTAAAAGGAACATTCCAGGATATTTTAGACAGTATTACGAATATCCACGCGATGACATTACTCATGAAAGTATTATGAAATAAAAAGAAATTCAGTCAAATCTAAATATCACTGCCGTTTGTAAAGAAATGTAGCATTAAAAACTTCTTTTAAATCGTCATTCGTATTTTGTTTTTTGTTGTCACAGACAAATAGTTTTATTCCCGTTAATTCATCTTTTTATTTCATATGAGATATGAATTATTAATAGAAAAGAAAGACATCATCTATTGAAACGTTTGTTAGCGATATCAGTATCGTTGATACTATTGTAATGTAAAGTTTCATATTCATTCGATAAAATAAGCACAAGTTCTCCAGAATAATTCATAAGGGCCATAAATGTCCAAATTAGCAACGTCCTGCAATTTGGATATGAAAGAATCCTCCAAAAGACTGAAAAATTCTCTTCGAAAAATGAGCTCTAGTTATGAGCATTGCAAATTTGGTTGAAAGTAATGCATTTCTTGGTCGATGGGGAATTATTCAGGTGAACTCCAATAAAAATAATTGAAAGCAAATATTTTCCTCATAAGTTACATGTAAAAAATGGCAGAAATATACGACCTCGCAAGTAGAAGGTCTAACGATTTATTAGACATATTTTCCTAATGCTTGATTTATGAATGCGGTCGCTCCTAAGGACTTATGAATTATTCATGTTTAACAATAAAATATGATGAATAGAAATAGTACGAAAGAAAATCAATAAATAGAACTGAAATAAAGAAATATGAATATAATTTGCCTTGAAATGTCATATATGATTTATTTTGGAGAAAAATGTCACTTTACGAAAATAAGAATAATCACGGCGATACAAAGGGACCATTACACTTGAGAAATAAAATTGATTTAACTAGGTGTGGTGGTAACCCATACCCGTACCGTTGAGCCAATGTTTCTTTAATTTCTTTTAAATTAAATAATTTTAAAGTTTTTTTTCACAATATTTCGCTTTATAGCTTCGCCTTCCCCGTCATCCAGGTCTCTTTGGAGAGTTCTAAACTGAACTGTCTTGATCCAGGGTTGTGGTGACCCTTTTGGAAACGTCCCTGTCTGCCGATCTGTTGGACTAGGGTTCGAATCTCACTCAAGCTCAATAGTTTCTTGTAGTGCCAGCAACCTCTCCATCCTGAGGTTTTTGGAGCCTATAGGTCTACCTGCTGAGTCATCAGTAGCCATTGACTGGCCCTCCCTGGTCCTAGCGTGGGTGGAGAGGGGCCTTGGGTGCTGATCATATGTATATATGGTTAGTCTCTAGGGCATTGTAACTATCCCTTGCCTCTGCCATTCCTGTGTGACCTTTAAAAACTTGTAAAACCAGGCTGGTCCATTTCGTTTTTCAGTAAAAGTTTATTCTTGAGCAGCTTATTCTAAAATTCCCTTTATTTATAGAAAATAATCCTTCGTTTATGAAGGTTTATGTTTGAAATATTTCTGTTTTCCATTCAGTTAGAGCTTAGCTCCATCTGTCAAAAGTCATCAGGTTCCTTTGCGTAATGACATAAATAAGACCTTGTGTTCTATACACTGGAAGTAAATGTAGGCCTGACCGTCAGAATGCTTTCAACCTAAATGTTTTACTTCATAATATATTAGAGAAGATAAATTATAATGTGAGTGACTATGACCACGTTGCTATCTAAGATTTCCTTAGCTTCCCTATATGAAAGATCAGAGCATTGAATGTATTATCTGAAGTTGCTAATTTATAGTCATATATATGTATATGTTATATACAGTATACATATATATGTGTATATATATATATACACACGCACACACACATACAGTATATATATATATATATATATATATATATATATATATATATATATATATGTATGTATATATATATATATACAGTATATACACACACATATACATGCATATTTTATATATTTATATATTATACAGTATATATATATTTATATATTATACAGTATATATATATATATATATATATATATATATATATATATATATATATATATATATAAATATTTCCATTACTTAACTTGAATATCCGACCTAGAATATTCATCGAACAGTCATAGATAATTTCCAAGATTTCACAATAACTGTTGTTTGTTGGTAAATATTATAGTCTAAGTTCAAACATAATTCATAGACCATGTTTGATACAATTCTTTGGACACTTCCATTTTACAGAATGTGAAGTGTGAAGCAAATGATGAATGGAGAAGTATTGATTTAAAAGCTCAAGATAGAGACGACTGGCGAAATGTAACTGGAGGTCTTTGCGTCAATAAGCGTAGAAAATGTTTATAATACATATATATAAATATATAAATATATAAATATATAAATATATGAATATATAAATATATATATATATATAAATATATATATATATATATATATATATATATATATATATATATATATATATATATATATATATATATATATATATATATATATATATGAATTTTAATCAAAACTTTTGCAATGTAAAAATAACAAAACTGGTAATTTTTATTTATGAAAATTTAACTTCACTGAAATAGTTTCTCCTTATTGACATGCTATATTTTATAATACTGCATAAAAGCAACGATGTTCCTGCTGACTGTAATGTCACATAGGCTTACAATGCA
>NW_027172066.1:55000-62500 GCF_036898095.1 Palaemon carinicauda | reverse complement strand
TTGCTTTCGCCTAAATTACCTATGAAAGTTATTGTTGATATCTCCAGGATTTTTTATTTATTATTTCGATAAAAAATAATTGCACTATAGTATTTTTTTTTTCTTGTAGAGGAAATTTATGACTGCGCACTGGGCATTCTCTCCTCATGCGACTATTTATCTTCGTAAGACTTTGATGTTCTTGAATGGTGATTAATATGCAGAAAGCGCTGTAATGCACAATAGAAAACAGATGGATAAAAAACAGATGTAATTACTGTTAAAGTGATCTTCTTTGGACTTGAATATCTTTGTAAAACTTCTTTTGACATGTTGCTCTTCACTTTGATGGAAGACAGGAACGTAAAACAATGAATTTTTAAGGAGCAAATTCGAATACGTGGAGTCATTTCTTTTTATTCACTCTCTTAAATCCTATCTTTATCCGGAATTCTGAAAGAAGGTACGAATCGAATTTCATTACTGTAAACGTTAAAAAAGGGCTGCAAATCGTCAGTTATTCTAATCTGTATTTCTATTCTTCAGTAATAATAGTTTTCCTTTGTAATTTCAATTACGATCCTATGGAATAGCCTCTAATCTTACAGAATTTCAATCCTTGAACCATGTCCAGAAATTTCCATATGCTGTGACTGTTGATAATAGATGTTAGTTCAACGTTTGTAACGTTTTCTCCAAGTAGAATTTTAATTACTTTTCATTTTAACAAGATTAATTTATTCATGGGAATTATGATATTACATAATCGATAACCCAACATGAAGCAGACGAGTATGTGTTGTCACAATAGTTCGTAAGACATCCTTCAGTTTCCTATTCACCCAATCTAATGTTCCATTTGAAGTTGGTTTATAAGCTGCAATCTCGCACTTTTTGATTTCAAAGAATTCACACAATTGTGTAAGACTTTCACTAATGAACTCGGATGCATTGTCCGTGAGGAGCACCTTAGGACACTATTGCCTAATAACCCTAGACTTGAATGCTTCTGCAACGGAAACAGCAGATCTATCTCTTCCTAAAACAATCTGTTTACCTTGTTAAATGATCTGTAGAACAACATCATCAACAACAACATCTCCTACGCCTATTGACGCAATAAGTCTCTGTTAGATTTCGCCAGGCATCTCTATCTTGAGCTTTTAAAAGATCTAATGAAACAAGAATATCATTATCATCCCTCATTGTTTAAGGAAAAGGTCCCATGTGTTTCGTTCCTAATTGGAATAGATACAATTATGTGGAGGTATTTCTCTAGTGGAGGTCTGACATTAACGTTACCCTTATGTTGATTACAGTTATTGCATTCTAGAGCAAATTCACTGTCTCTTCTGAGCAACAGTGCCAGAAATAACTCCTAGTTATGATACGGGTGTCTTCTTAATTTCTGAATGACCCACCGATTTGTTTGGGCGTGTGATTTTTAGTACTTCCCTTGTTAATCTTGTTTGAAACAGTGTTACCAGGTCAAACAGCCTATGACGTCATCTACACTTGTGATCGCCACCCATACCACAAAACTGGTAACACTGTCTGCCTGCGGTGCATTTTCCCCCCGTGTGGAAGGGGCTTTAGGAATATACACCCCTGGACACTCAATTTTCTTTTTTTGCTCTATTATAAAGTATTCCATTCATTAATTTAAAATCTGTCTTTGAATTTGGATGGATGATATTACGGCTTCAAAGAAAAATTTGATGACTTTCATTCATGAAATCGTAAGATACTTTGGAGTTGATAATTAACACAGATTGCGCCATATGATGCTTTATACTCTATACACTTTATAAGACAAACAAATCTTGTAGGTTATCCAGGCCACAGGGCTTTTCCGTCTGATATCTGCCAAGGAAATCATCTTTGAATAAAGTAAAGTAAATTTTTTTTAAGTTTTATCTAAATTGATTCAAAACACTTTGCTAGATTATCAACCTACTAAGAGAGATTGTCAACTTTTTTCTCAAGTATATGGTGGAAGTAGTTAAGTAGACAGTGACTTTCCTGACCTGGCTCTCCAGTTCAGCATTTCTGGCTTCATATTTACACATGACTGTTTCTTTACTGAAGTTCTATTCCTAGTTCTGTGAATTTTAAACGCTTACTTTAACATTCTTTTCTTACTATTTTCGTATCATTTATACAATCCAGACTGAAACAAAGCCCTTTCTTTATTTTCTCATCACCCAGCAAAAAAAAATATATATCTAATTAGTTCTCCCCTGACGTCATCCTCGTCGCAGAGAGAGAGAGAGAGAGAGAGAGAGAGGGGGAGAGAGAGAGAGGGGGAGAGAGAGAGAGAGAGAGAGAGAGAGAGAGAGAGAGAGAGAGATAAACACCGGTGAAACGTCTACCCTCTAATAACCCTAACAAAAAACTTACAAAGAGATTAAACCAGAAAAGTATAAAATGTAGGTGCTACTATAGCGTGAGGTCTACCTCCCGTTAGCACTATAGCGTGAGGTCTACTGCTGAGTTATTCGTCCCTCATAGATAAAACACATTTCATACATTTGTTTAAGCAATAAACACTTGAAATAGATAATTGGATTTCTAATTACATTAAAAAAAAAGGAATAAAGGTAAAAATAAACATGTTATTATATATTTCCATACATTTATTCTAGCGATACACTCTTCGTACATCAAACATGTTATCAAATATTTCCGTACATTTATTCTAGCGATGCACTCATCGTACATCAAACATGGTATCATATATTTCCATACATTTATTCTAGCGATACACTCTTCGTACATCAAACAGGTTATCATATATTTCCATACATTTATTCTAGCGATACACTCTTCTTCCATCAAACAGGTTAATCTAGCGACACACACTTTGTACATCTTCTAAGAATGACACAAATAGATAATTGGAATTTTTTCTCATCACCTTCCAGCAAAAATGATCAAGATGAGACTGGAACAGCTGACGACCAACACCTCGCATTCTCTTCAGAATTATCGTTTTAGCGCCCAACCACGATCGCTCAATTGATATCTCTTTTAGGCCGAGGGAAAAACTGATTTAGGAGCTCCATTTGCTTCCTTTTATATGGACAGATCATGTGGACAGGTCCCGTTTTTGATGGAGTTGGGCAGTTCACATGTTCGATAGTTAGGTGCGGGGCTCCGGGATGCTGGTCATGCGGTAGACCTCACCCTCCACCTGGGTAGGCGACATATGGCGGTAGACCTCACGCTATAGTAGCACCAAAATGTATTTATATTGTTGTAATCTTCTCTACACTACAATTGTATCTTTCGCAGTAATGTTGCGTTGACAAATTGATATGTTCTATTCTCTCTCTCTCTCTCTCTCTCTCTCTCTCTCTCTCTCTCTCTCTCTCTCTCTCTCTCTCTCTCTCTCTGCGACGAGGATGATGTCAGGAGAGAACTAATTAGCTATATTTTTTTTTTTTGCTGAGTTACCTTCAGACGTGAAAACCTATTCGAAGAGATTTTTTGTTTTGTTTTTTAAAGCCCTTGAATGGAAATGACTGCAAGTTAGCTGATGCCTGATGTATATTTTTCCATCTTTGAGAGAGAGAGAGAGAGAGAGAGAGAGAGAGAGAGAGAGAGAGAGAGAGAGATCTGCGCTTTAGCCGATATTTCTAGCTGGGCAATAAGAATATTCAGTTGGAATTAAAACCACGAATAAAGTGGGAAATAACGTAATTGTAATGTCAGTCGATTCCTAACCAGTTTGATTAAAGAATTATGTTATGTGGAGATTTTTGTGCATCTAGATGTTTCGTGCAATGAATAATGTAATTATATCTTATTTTGCAAAATGTTAATGATTGATTTATCTCAAATTTCTCTCATTCGATATTGGATATAATGGAATCTTTAGTTTCGCTTTACTTGCAACCATAATATTTTACTTAGATCAGCTTCTCATCGTTTGCCCAATCCTCCATAGTTTGCCCGTACGGGTGTAGGTTCAAAAGTTCACACATTGACGTGCAATATTCTGTAAACTTTAGAGGATTTGCAGCGTTCCTCCGATTCTTAACTGCACTTGAAAACTTCGATTTATTTCCGTCTACTTTACATCCGTTCTAACTTTCTTCCATTTGGTGGCTAACTTCTTTTCACATTTACTTCAGAATACCATTGCATGGTTTTCCCTTAGTTGAACCTTGGAACTGAATGGCTTAAATTCATAAACCCAACCCCTAGCACTTTTATTCAATTGCGGCAGTAACATACGAATTATCCTATTAAATAAATATTTATATTTAAATTTTAATTTCACCACCAACTCGCTTGCAAAGTCCTTCAAAATTTCATTTCAATCCTTTAGAAGAGCCGGGGATGACTATAGAAGGACAAGGATTGTGGTCGAATTTTAAACACAAGTCACAACCAAAGACAAGCTTCCCTCTTCGAAACAATGTCTTCTTCGCCCTCTTGGACTCTGCTACTGCTTTGTAACATACGTTCCAAAGGAAAATACTTCACGCATTGTATTCTCTCCTTTGTTCAATTCGCAGGGATTCACGGGTCCGTGTGTTTCCATTCCTAGACAGTCTTCTTGAAACTTTACCCTTTTATGTTTTGTTGAGAAGTGAGGCTCAACATTTCTAAAGTTGTTGAAATATTTTCATCTGGGTTTCTCTCATGTTTAAGTGATATTCCAACACATTCAGGTGTTTTACTATTTCTTTGTTTGTGTTTTTTTATTTATTTATTTTTTTTTTTTTACAATAGGAAAGGTCGCTTATACGTTATATGATCGCACACAAAACAGTAATTATCCTTTTGGTGTTCCCCTCCCGGATATTTAGATTTCACTGCATAGGAGATAATATTTATATTCCGCTACATGGGAATGAAATATATTGTTTTTCCTGATGTTTTTTCTCCTCCTGCTGTCAAATCTTCAAATAGATTCATCTCAGTCATTTCTGGTCCAAATGACCTGAAATTTGCCACAAAGGTCAAATGGGTAAATACCCAGATGCGTTTAATTTTTGTTACACAACTTTTTAAGTAATTTTGTTGCTTTTTTTTTTTGCCATGTAGTGAGCAAAATGTACATTTTGTGCCATGATGATATAAACGAATAACCTGAAATTTGGCACGGAGGTGCTTTAGATAAATACTAATAGGAGGTAATCAACATTTTCGGTATACGTTTGATCACAATGGTTAATTTTGTAATATTTGTACCTTTTTAGACCAAAACTGTATATTACGCCAAATGACTTGCAATTCCGTATGAGGACACCTTAAATATAAGTCACGTCTTTTACATACATCTCTTCAAAATTATTAATTTTAGGAATTTTCTGCCATTTAAAAAAAAGTTGCATTTGTTGCATTTAAACCATATGACCTGAAATTTGGTTATTCACAATTTTGCACACACTACTTCAGAATGGTTGAATGGAAAGGAGAAGGAGTGAAATAAGCTGTATTTGCTTGGCGAATGTTGCCTTTCTAGTAATGAAATTTGAGTATAATTAGGTGTATATATATATATATATATATATATATATATATATATATATATATATATAAAACTGTATAAATATATATGACTATATAACTATATATATACACATATAAAACTGTATATACACACACACATACATACATACATACATACATACATACATACATACATATATATATAATATATGTGTGTGTGTGTTGTGAGTGTTTGCAACGTGTTTTTCAGGGACAATGAATAGCTAAAACGCTGAGTGATCTATGAAATAAACATAAAAGTGGTACGGGGTATTACAACAAACCTTTAAAGGCCACGAAACTAATTAAAAACGGCATAGAAGGTCAATATACAGACAAACTAACTTCTGTTAAATGCCAAAAGCATCAAGTTAATATGTTGCTCGACTTATAATTTATGAAGTAAATATATTTTATTACTAATGTTCTATCAAGAATGCATACACCTCATATATATATATATATATATATATATATATATATATATATATATATATATATATATATACACATATATATACATACATATATATATATATATATATATATATATTTATATATGTATATACACCTACCTCCTATCTGTGTATGTGTATATATATATATATATATATATATATATATATATATATATATATATATATATATATATATATATATATATATCCAGACACTTGCTCTTTATTATATAGACAATTATGACAAGACAATAAGATAAATGTTGTTTATAATACCTCGTATCATCCTCAAGGTAATGAAAAGGTGGTGGATGTTGCTGCTAAAAAATAATGAATTAAAAGAAAAAAATAAAATTGTTTCTCCACTGAAATCGTCGGAACAAAAAGACAGAAGGATTGAAGAAGCTTTAGGTCATACAAAATTGCCGCATGAATTTTTAATATGCTCATCTCATGAGGCAGTTTCGAGGTACAGTGGGCGTTGCACTTTTTTAACTATGCAACATATTTTTTTGTGACTTAAAGCTTAAAAGAGAAAAAGACTTGTTTCAGCAAGTTTTTTATTTTCTATTTTTTTTTTTTCATCGGAGTAAGAGTTTCTGTTTTCAGGATATCTACCTTTTCAAGAAGCATAGGTTTAATAGATGAGATTTAAATGTAATTCATCATAGATTTTCACTACATAATTTATCTTTCATATGTCATTTTTATCATATATTTTTTTTTTTCACTAGATTTAATATAAATATTTTATCTTGCAGAATTTAATCAAGCCAGCTAAGCAAGAGTCGAGGTTGACCAAACAATGATTGAACATGCTGCTTACAAGATAAATTTGTAGGACAAGAACAGCAGTTAGTAAAAAGAAATGCAGCAAATAAACTTTATCACTACTGATGTACAGTATGCAGCAAAAGACGTGCCACCCCTCTACACATTTTCAACGACCTAGGTTACAATTGATTCAACAAAAAATAAAGTTCACTAAGTATGGTTTTAAAGTGAAAATGCTATATCTTAAAATGAGTATATCAGTTAGATCATTATAATAAAATAACACTAATTTTCAATTGATGTAGAAATGAAAAGATGTTAAGGCTTTTGAATTTAAGATTTTAGCGGATATAGTAATATATTTAACGTCACGAACCTACACTAATTTTCAATTAAGGTAGAAATGAAAGACGTGAAATGCCTAAGAATTTAACTCTTTAGCGGGTATAGTAATATCTTTAACGTCATGCCCCTATCGGTGATGTAGTTGAGGGCAAAGTGTAACCAGACAGACGTCAACTGGCAGGTATCACGGAAACACTGCCACCAAACAACTGTCAGTCATGTCAAACATGATTGGAGCTACCAAGACATGAGATGAAATACCTCCCATACCTCCAAAAGCTATATATAGTTGAGCTGCATTTTGTCAGATTTTCGAGAGAAAAAAGTTCTTAACGAGACAACTGTGTATGGATGGTTAAAACGATACAGTGAATGAAAAACATTTATTATTCATCCTAGAGGTTAGAGACCTCATTGCGAACAGCTGAAGACTAAACATTAA
>NW_027172066.1:25000-27500 GCF_036898095.1 Palaemon carinicauda | reverse complement strand
TAATGGATGATAAGATGAGAGATGTAGGGAGTCACTGAATAAGTGAAGCTGGCAAACTATTACTATTAGTATTACTATTACTATTATTACAACATTTCACGATCAACATTATAAGTGCAGAAAACTACAAGCTCAAGGATCCTAACAGCGGAAAAAGCTAATCGTGGATAGAGCGATAAAGATAAGCCTTAACTATGAAATGCAAAATCAGTTTTCAATCAAAATCCAATTACAAGGATTATGTTGATGCAAAAGTCCATATTTCAGGCTTCATAAATTGGCTACATGAGACTGTGTGGTCATAAGAGCCAGACGAATTCAAACTAAAATTAGCTTCATTAAATCAAAGTTCAAATTGATATTAAATGAAATTACTCAAAAATTTTGTAGATAGTATTTGAATGGTTTCGTCGGTTTTCTTAATGAATATTAAGCCTTGGTACCTCTATATAGAATATGAATTTTGCTAAATTTCTCAAACAAAAATACATATTTAAGGGATATTCCACAAATTGCTTCCATAGATTTTGCTTGAACACAGTATAAGCCAGTTATCGAACTGAGGAAAGTTTTATAACGAAATTCTCTCTCTCTCTCTCTCTCTCTCTCTCTCAAACACACTCGCATATAGTTCTGGAATGTTTTGTGATGAAAGTGAATCACACTTCTAGATGAAAAAGAATAATTTCTATATTATTATTATTATTATTATTATTATTATTATTATTATTATTATTATTATTATCATCATCATCATCATTATCATTATTATTATTATCATTATTATTATTATTATTAGCTAAGCTACGACCCTAGTTGGAAAAGCAAGGTTCTATAAGCTCAAGGGCTCCAACGGGGAAAAATACCCCAGTGAGGAAAGGAAATAAGGAAATAATTAAACGATATGAGAAGCAATGAACGATCAAAATAGAATATTTCAAAAACATTAACAACATCAGAACATATGTTTCATATATAAACTATAAAAAGCTTTATGTCAGCTTGTTCAACATAAAAACATTTGCTGCAAGTTTGAACTTTTGAAGTTCTACCGATCCAACTACCCGATTAGGAAGATCATTCCACAACTTGGTCATAGCCGGAATAAAACTTCTAGAATACTGTGTAGTATTAAGCTTCATGATGGAGGTCTGTCTATTAGAATTAACTGCATGCGTAGTATTACTAACAGGATGGAACTGTCCAGGAAGATCTGAATGTAAAGACTGATCAGAATTATGAAAAATATTATACAATATACATAACGAATTAATTGAACGGCGGTGCCAGAGATTAATATCTAGATCAGGAATAAGAAATTCAATTGACCGTGAGTTCCTGTCCAACAAAATAAGATAAGAATCAGCAGCTGAAGACCAGACAGGAGAACAATACTCGAGCAAGGTAGAATGGAAGAATTAAAACACTCTTTTCAGAATAGATTGATCACCGAAATTCTTAAAAGACTTTCTCATTAAGCCATTTTTTTTTCTTTTTACAATTGAAGAAGACACAGACCTAATGCGTTTCTCAAAAGTAAATTTTCTGCCGAGAATCACACACAAAATTTTAAAAGTCATAGAGAGTTAAAGAAACATTATCAATGCTGAGATCAGGATATTGAGGAGCCACTGTCCTTGACCTACTTACTATCATACTTAGAGTTTTGTTAGGATTCAACTTCATACTACATAATTTGCTTCATACAATAATTTCAGCTAGATCACTATTAAGGGATTCAGCAACCTCAAATCTACATTCAGGAGATGGTATTGAAGCAAAGAGTGTGGCATAATCTGCATATGTAACAACCTTGTTTTCTAGGCCAAACCACATGTCATATTTATATAGTATGAAAAGTAATGGGCCAAGAACACTATCCTGAGGAACATCAGATATCACATTCCTATACTCACTATGGTACCCATCAACAACAACTTTTTGCGATCTATTACTTAAAAATTCAATAACAATTCTAAGAACAGTGATATTGAGAATTAACAGGTCTATTTTGAAATAGAAATAGATTAACTATTAAACGTACTTTATACAAACTACGAAAGCCTATGTAAGGTGCAGATATTGATAGTGATCACCAGTTTCTCATTGCCACACTGAAATTAAAACTGAAAGTACCGAACAGAAATGCAGATAGAATACCTAGGTTTGATACGACTAAACTTCTAGAAGATGAGCATAGAGAAACCTTTGCAATTGAATGGAGGAATCGATTTGCAGTCTTAGAGACTTTAAGAGACCAAGACACTACAATTAATGAAGAATGGTTTGATATTACGAATATATTCCATGTTTTTGAAGTCTAATCTCTCATTGAATAACTCAAAAGTGGAAAGCCACTGGATACGATGGAATAATAGCAGAGATAATAATGGCCGAAAATGAAGTGACTCCCAGAATACTTACAAGATTATTTTATAGAATGTGGCGTGAGGAGGCAAAACCTGGTGAATGGGAGCTAGGAGTGCTGGTGAAAAATGCC
>NW_027172066.1:12500-17500 GCF_036898095.1 Palaemon carinicauda | reverse complement strand
ATATAATGAGTTATTACAAAACCATCAATAGTTAAAACTATTTTTACAACTGAAATCTAATATTAAGAAAATCCTCACAATCTCTCCTTACGATCAACTTCATAGAAACCATTATTTTGAGCCAAAAATATTACGGAAATGGATTATGTACTTTGTAACCAATTTCCAAAACTGCTCTAATTGCGCAAGATACTGCAAAATTGCAAAATTTATCATTAATTATCCCTGAAATTAGCTAAGGGAGTTTATAAATGACTTAGCCAGAATCTAAGATTCTACAAGGGATGTATTCCCCTTTGTTTGCCAGCAACTTTTAACACAAACTACTATATCGACTTTAACAAACTTTTTAGCCGTTGAGTATGATCTAAGAATGCATCCGTAAGACTTTGGATAAAGTTTATCAAAGTACAATTACCGGAAGTACTTTAATAAATAACCGTGAAGTTGAATGACCATTCTGTTCGTTTATTACTTTTGATCATCATCTCGCAAGAGCTAGAGCCATTTTCAACGAAAATTGTCCTGTGGGGTATGGCCCACTGACTAATCTACTAAATATTGAAGAAAAAACATTGCAAAAGTAATTAGTGGAGAGCAAAATAAGACTGCTTGTGGAGAAGGCATACTCTCTACTGAGTGACCCTCTTGTTTACCACGGATTCATCCCATAATTGCTGGAAGTTAAGTTTGTCACTAGTTTCAATTTCTAACCGCATTTAAATAGTCAAAATATAATAATCATATTCGGAAGCTTGTCTTATAGAGTACTGAAAGCATGTTAATGTCATTTCTTCAAGTCGAGCAGATCTAGTATTTTCGCCACCAGAATTTCTTGGTTTATACCGAAAATAATCAGCAAGTATAATTTGAGGATTAACAATCTAGAAACCAGCGAAGGGGTTTCATACTACAAGGCCCTATTACCCCAATAGATTATCATTAGCTACTGAAACCCTCAGTCTGAGCAAACTATAATGGCTATATCAAGGCATGTTATGGTAGTTATAAAACCTTCCGTCCCAGTTCTATTAAATAAACGAATGTAAATCAGTTAAAATATCTTTATTTTGATAATTCAGCAATTACCTACACTGTAGCCTTCTAGTATTGACAGATTTATGAATGTGCTGAAATTAAAAAATTGAGTTCAGGTAACCATTTCTATTTCATAGACTTGCCACATTGTTCTAGTCTACATACTCTGCCCTTGATCGCTACAGGCAGTCGAGATCTTTGGATCTGAATTAAGAAAAGTAGTTTTGGTAAATGATTAAGTGTTCCTGTACTTTTGCAGGATTATTTAAGTATACGAGAAGTTCTACTGAACCCTACAAGATTGAATACTGGCAGAAGACTTTCAGTCAATTTTAAACCATCGTTTAACTTCCGAGTGTTAAAAATAACACTTAATTCAGGTTTCTTGAGAATTATTTTCAATACCAGCAGCAGCTTTTTCACCAACTTAAATCAGTATTAAAAAATTCATAAATTAGTGAAAAGTTTACTTTTATTAAATACCTCACATTTTACTATACAGCCCCCATTTGACTTTACATGCCCGTAGTAGAAAACACTTGTCAACACTTACATTAAAATTCATAATGTATAGAAATTCTATAAATTCTTAATAGCCAAGTAACATTAAGAACACTTCAAAGCTTTCATACTAAGTGTCCTAAACTGCTTGAGAGCAAAGCTTTATATATTTACAATAACCCTTTAAAGCTTGGGTGGTACTGGTATTACGATATTTGTACCATACTAAAATTTTTATAGTTTTAAATTTCAGTTTTCGTAACCAATGTATTCTAGTTAGAAGATTATGGCCGAGATATGCACAGCACAGGGAAGCTTGCCAGTTTTGAAAGACCCTTCCCTTTGCACAGTCTCAAAGACCCTTCCCTTTGCACAGTCTCAAAGACCCATCCCTTTGCACAGTCTCAATCCCTTTGCACAGTCTCAAAGACCCCCTCCCTTTGCGCAGCCTCAAAGACCCCCTCCCTTTGCGCAGCCTCAAAGACCCCCTCCCTTTGCGCAGCCTCAAAGACCCCTCCCTTTGCGGAGACTCAAAGACCCCTCCCTTTGCGCAGCCTCAAAGACCCCTCCCTTTGCGCAGCCTCAAAGACCCCTCCCTTTGCGCAGCCTCAAAGACCCCTCCCTTTGCGCAGCCTCAAAGACCCCTCCCTTTGCGCAGCCTCAAAGACCCCTCCCTTTGCGCAGCCTCAAAGACCCCTCCCTTTGCGCAGCCTCAAAGACCCCTCCCTTTGCGCAGCCTCAAAGACCCCTCCCTTTGCGCAGCCTCAAAGACCCCTCCCTTTGCGCAGCCTCAAAGACCCCTCCCTTTGCGCAGCCTCAAAGACCCCTCCCTTTGCGCAGCCTCAAAGACCCCTACCTTTGCGCAGCCTCAAAGACCCCTACCTTTGCACAGTTTCAAAGATCCCTACCTTTGCACAGTTTCAAAGATCCCTACCTTTGCACAGTTTGAAAGACCCTACCTTTGCAGTTTAAAAGACCCTTACCTTTGCACAGAAGTGGCAAGTTATAACTACTTGTCCCTTAACCCTTTTATTCATCAAGGTGGTAAAATCTAAAATAAGAGAATTCATAAACAAAGATTAAAAAACTCAAATTTTTTGGCTTCAAATATATGTAAATCTGATCGTGGAGATGAAAGTTCTTCTGCCATACTGGTGCACCACTGCAGCCATGTCGATTCACCGATGCATTTACCACCTCTTGTCCATCCGAATGTAGATGACAGCTCCTCTCCTCAGTGCTCCAGTCAACCTTGGGATGATCAGGTCACGGGTGGGAGAACTTTAAGCAGGCAATCTCGCTGCCGCATTACAGTGTCCTTTCCAGTGAAATAATTCATTGGTATACTTTCTCCTTTAACCAGGCACGCCGCATGTCAAATCCAAAAACGAAGTTACTAGATTATCTCTGCGAACTGTCTTAGAGAAAAGTGGCGCTAAATTCGTTTGACAAGATACCCAAGACCAGAATCGTTGACCTTGCATCATTGCAGTCTTGACATTCTGTCTGTTTTGAAAGATTTAGATCAAGATATTTTCGGCACTCTTTACTACACCGCAAATAAAATCAAAGGTAAAGGCTACAACCCACAATGCTAAACTTTACACAAAGTTCCTCTCGTTACAAATTTAAGTTCTAGCGTAAATATGAAAAAAAAAGAACATAGGCAGGCTAAGGTCAAGGTGTACCCACAGTTTATGTGTACAAATGAATTCTTTTAACTACTAGATAAAATGTAGCGATTCTTTTAAAGTTATGTTTGAAACCAATATTACGCAAGCTTGCAAATGGTTTCTAAAAATTACTTTACCATCATCGAAATACCCCTGCCACGCAGATCATTGTAATCTTTTACCTGGAGTGGCGTTAATAGTCTAACCTAAAGTACAATCAGTGTTTTTACCAGTAGTATAACACACAATATTCCAAGCCCTCATTAAAATGGTAATCTCAATAAAGGTGATATATGGTAAGGGGAATATACAAGTGCGTATGTTTAAAAGTCTGATATTCAAATTAAGGTATAAAAGGAAACATATTTAAGGTAATACTGAAAATTAAAAGAGTTTGTGCTAAAGGCCTTATTATTTTAACTCTAATAAGAGTTGTGTGTATTACACTTAATTGCAGTGATTTTCGACAAAAAATTTACCGAACTATCGACAAAAACTTCTAAACTAGTGTGCCCAATTACTGTTAACATTCCATACTTTTAGATATATTTAATTTTTGTACCAAAATACTCTTACACGTAAAATATAACTTTTCACAATAAATTCCTTCGATCAAAAGTGGACACGACACAATTCCACTCAACATTTTAAATTGAAGGGATTTTATTACCAAATTTTACTTTCTAAGAAGTGAATGAAATATCAAAATTAAGGTTTTGCTTATGGCCAAACACTGAATTTATCCGAATCATAATATAAACAGTCGAGTAAAAACTTATTTCGTTAAAGAGTAAAATATCGGAGTTATGTAATAAATGTATCTTGAGAAGTTAGGATAACTTATGGCCGATTAATCAGTATACAGTATATTACCAGGCTACAAAATTAATACTCGCTGGTAACAATCCATAGTAAATTCAATAAAAAAATCAGAATCTAACCTTTAAAGAAAAATTTTTTTGAAAGATTAAAAAAATAATCAACGCCATAGTTGAAGAGGAACAATCAAGACTATCTTTACTTTCCGTCAAATTAAAAATACTTCGTTGAAGGCAGCGCACTAAAAAACCAACAACCACATATAATAGACATTGAACAGCTTATACACGAGAATTCTTTAAGCAAACCAAGATACCTCACCGTGACAAAGCCTTATAATAATCACTAGATTAAAGAACACCTAAATGAACCTATTTCACACCCCTAACCACTAATTAAGCGTGATCAATTACGATCAAGACCAATTCACGTTGGAGATGACAAACTGGAAACCCGTTAACTGTATTAACGACACGATGACTTCGAAATAACACAAACAATAGGAAAAGCTTTAACCATGACCACTCTCTCTGGAAATATACTAGACGTTGGCTACTTTCCCAAGTAAAAGCAGATCTGAAAAAAAAAAACTAGTGCGGAAAAAGTCGAACAAAAAAACATATGAGCACTTACCATTATCCCACGAATACCAAGCTAGTACACCTCACAAAGATCAGCTAAACTCGACAGCCCTTCAAAGTATACCGTTAACCGACACAAGTCACTCGTAAATACCCGACAACTTCAACAACGTTTTCAAGGTTCAAATGATCTACTTACAATAGAAGCGATGAATCTCGGTTATCGAGCAAAGCTTCGTCTTTGTAATTGGCTATGAAGGACTCCGGAATGCAAGTAGAGATAGACAGATAGCTAAGGACTCTTCAGCCACGGGATACGGTATTGAATATCGCCCACAATTCTGTCTGGCTTTGGTGATTTTCTTTATTATTTTTCTTTGGTTGTATT